>NC_069373.1:61992727-62297840 GCF_021730395.1 Mercenaria mercenaria
GAAATAGAAATTTAGTTATATATATAATGAAACTTTTAAAAAGCTTTTCAAAAGTTATAAAATAATATAAAACAACACTGATCTTTTACAACTTTTTCAAATTTCCATCAGATGCATTTAACTCTCTGTTTTAATTTTTAGTCAGTACATGATAGCTTTGATTTTCATCCGATTACATGTGAAAAATAACACCAAAAAAGCAAACATTTAAACCTTTCAGCAAGTAAATCAACAGTACAGTAATGTAAGTCTAAATGCAAAAATTATACACCTATCCTTTATATCCTAAGATCCGCTATACCGTAAAGCAAAGTATATGTATTAAAATAACTAAAACAGGAAAAAACACATTAACTTATTTAAACAAAGCAAGAGGGTCACCGACCCTAAAGCACTCACCTGTGTAAAATGCTTCAAGTGTGTTTGTATAACGTACAGAGTTAAGTTTATATAAATATCAAGGCTCTAGCTATTATGGATTCAGAAAAGGTTTTTTCAAAGTTTCATTTATATATTTAAAGTATGTCACACACATGGACATAGACATTTTTTAACCTAAGGCAATACTTTGAATAATTACAGAAGACAGTTAAAGTTTCCAATATATATTATACATGAAGGGAACAAGTGACCACACCCTCTGGAGGCCATGTTTTTTGATGAGTCAGAATAATTTAAACAATCTTTGCAGAAGGTCACACAAAGAAAATGTGTGTGAAATTATCTTAAAATCAGGCATGCAGTTTCATACAAGATGATTTTTAAGTTTTCTAATGTATACATTTAGGGAAAGTCAGACCATGCCCTCTGGCAACCATGTTTTTTGACGAATCAAAGTAATTTGAACAATCCTGGTAGAAGGTCACACAAGGACCATTTGTCTGAATTCTTTTTAACTGGGCCAGCAGTTTCACACAAAAGGATTTTTTAAATCTTTCACTATATACATACAGGGAAAGTGACCACGCCCTCTGATAACCATGTTTAAATGAATCTGAATAATCTGAATAAGCTTAGTAGAGGGTCACACAAGGACCATTTTTGTAAAATAATTTTAAAATCTGGCCAGCGGTTTCACACAATAAGATTTTTAAAGATTCTACTATATACATAATGGGAAAAGTGACAACGGCCCCAGGCAGCCATGTTTTTGTCACAAATCTGAATCATTTGAACAATGTTGGTAGGAAGTTACGTAAGGATCATTTGAGAGAAATTATTTAAACAAGAGGACCATGATGGTCCTGAATCGCTCACCTATCCCCACATGACCCAGTGTTGAACTGAGTATGACGTCATTATTTCTATTATTTGACATAGTGACCTAGTTTTTGAGCACATGTGACCTAGATATCATCAAGATAAAAAATTCTGACCAATTTTCATGAAGATCCATTGAAAAATATGGCCTCTAGAGAGGTCACAAGGTTTTTCTATTATTTGACCTAATGGCCTAGTTTTTGAAGGCACGTGACCCAGTTACAAACCTGACCTAGATATCATCATGCTGAACATTCTCTCCAATTTTCATGAAGATCCGTTGAGAAATATGGCCTCTAGAGAGGTCACAAGGTTTTTTCTATTTTAAGACCTACTGACCTAGTTTTTAACCCCTCGTGACCCAGTTTCGAACTTGACTTAGATATCATCAAGGTGAACATTCTGACCAATAATCATGAAGATCTCATGAAAAATATGGCCTCTAGAGAGGTCACAAGGTTTTTCTATTTTTAGATCTACTGACCTAGTTTTTGACCCCACGTGACCCAGTTTCGAATTTGACCTAGATATCATCAAGGTGAACATTCTGACCAATTTTCATGAAGATCCATTGAAAAATATCGCCTCTAGAGAGGTCACAAGGTTTTTCTATTTTTAGATCTAATGACCTAGTTTTTGACCGCACGTGACCCAGTTTCGAACTTAATCTAGATATCATCAAGGTGAACATTCTGACCAATTTTCATGAAGATCCATTGAGAAATATCGCCTCTAGAGAGGTCACAAGGTTTTCCTATTTTTAGATCTACTGACCTAGTTTTTGACCCCACATGACCCAGTTTCGAACTTGACCTAGATATCATCAAGGTGAACATTCTGACCAATATTCATGAAGATCTCATGAAAAATATGGCCTCTAGAGAGGTCACAAGGTTTTTCTATTTTTAGATCTACCGACCTAGTTTTTAACCCCACGTGACCCAGTTTCGAACTTGACCTAGATATCATCAAGGTGAACATTCTGACCAATTTTCATGAAGATCCATTGAGAAATATGGCCTCTAGAGAGGTCACAAGGTTTTTCTATTTTTAGATCTAATGACCTAGTTTTTGACCCTACGTGACCCAGTTTCAAACTTGACCTAGATATCATCAAGGTAAACATTCTGACCAATAATCATGAAGATCTCATGAAAAATATGGCCTCTAGAGAGGTCACAAGGTTTTTCTATTTTTAGACCTACTGACCTAGTTTTTGAACCCACGTGACCCAGTTTCGAACTTGACCTAGATATCATCAAGGTGAACATTCTGACCAATTTTCATGAAGATCTTATGAAATATATGGCCTCTAGAGAGGTCACAAGGTTTTCCTATTTTTAGACCTACTGACCTAGTTTTTGACCGCACGTGACCCAGTTTCGAACTTGACCTAGATATCATCAAGATGAACATTCTGACCAACTTTCATAAAGATCCCATGAAAAATGTGACCTCTAGAGTGGTCACAAGCAAAAGTTTACGGACGCACGGACGGACGACGGACACCGCGCGATCACAAAAGCTCACCTTGTCACTTGGTGACAGGTGAGCTAAAAATCAGACCAGCAGTTTAGGGGGAGATGTCATTTGAAGATTTTTGTTTTTAGCTCTGGCGGCCCCTACGTGCAATCATGCAGAACAGTTTGAACAACCCAAAAAAGATCAAGTTTCATCAAAATCCATTCAGTGGTTTTGGAGGGGATGTTATTAAAAGAAATTGTTGATGACGAACGGACAATTGCATGAAAGACACAGCATTATCACAATAGCTCATCATGAGCATGTCGTGCTCAGGTAAGCTAAAAACCACACACGGACGCACATTAACAATATGATTAATGACTTTTAAATACATATAGTTACATGTATATTGACATTTTTACTCCACAAAATAATAAGGTGACTTTAGGTCCATCAAGATGTTTCTTAATTTTGTAAGGTTTGGTAATAAACAGCAGATTTATCATTCCGGCCAGTCCCTTATTTACCCTTTATCTTCTTAAACAGAAGCTTTGTAATCATATTGTTGTTATTTTTTCCTTCTGTTATCATTGCTGCTGTTTTATTATCTTTTAATTTGACTAATACATACTTAACTACATTACAAACATATTTTATGAATACAAATATGAAAGATAATCTAACCAGCTAGATGATGTCATAACAGAAAGGGCCATGCAAGAAAAAATGTAATAATACGCCCCTTGACTTTCCCTCCCCTTTTGAAGAAATATTTGAATCAATGTATGATAATGTAGCAGTTAGTTTATAATGGCTTAATAATATTTTCAGCACAATTATCCTGTTGTTATGTCCTATGCAATCAATTATTGACTAATTAACTGGAATAATTAAGTCTTCTTATTTTCTGCATGTTACTTCAGTGCCTTTTTCCCTTTTTATGTATATGGGTGGTTTTCAAAATAATGAGGTAAAAGTGTGACATAGATGTTGAAATATTCAAACCAATTTCTCATGACACTTCCTAAAGCTGAGCTGAAACACTTTCTTAAGCTGACCTGAATTAAAGTAAGGTGAGAGAAAAGGACAAACCTCATTATTTTCAAAACCACCCATATCACTTTATTATTGTAACCCTAATCAAATCATTTGGAGAAATCTAGACTCCTCCTTTTGTTAACAAGAGCTGTCTGTTGACAGTGCACTCAACTATTCAAAGAATTCATGTAAATATTGTGTCAAAATATTACCAGAGATTTTCATGCAAAAGAAGGAAAATAGATCAGAGAAACTACAGGTATGTCCCATGCAAAAACAGGGCCTTTGCAGAATATACTTTTTACCTTTGCCAAATATTTGCCATAACCTTTGCAGAACAGTTGCAGCACATGATTGCTGAATATATTCCGCAGACGAGTAGAAATGGAACGAAACGTGCAACTATTCTGCAAAGCTTTTGCAAATATACACAACGCACACAGAATGCAAATACTTCGCAAACAATTTACAATTCGCAGCTGAAACTTTGGCAAATAAATCGCAAAGTGATAGCAAAGTAATCGCAAAGTGATAGCAAAGTATTTGCAACTTGCATGCAAATAATATGCAAAGTATTCGCAAATACGTAACAAACAGCATAAAATGAATTTCTGCGGTTCAAAGAAAAGAATTTTTTTAATATCTGAAAAACAGAATGTAAATTCACAAAACCATTAAAATTTTGCAGTTTAAATAAATATTAAAAGTCAATCATTTCAGTGATCATTCAGTAACAATAACTAACATCATGTAATAATGTAAGTTTTAACAATTGCTTGAGTAAAAAGTGTTTTATATAACTATCATTGATTTACTACCTTTCTACATGCTGCAATATCCTCTGGTTCTTGGAAGTCTTATTGCTTAACAACATGGTATTGCATTATCCTTATTCAACAAAGTTTATATCCAGAAAAAATAATTAGAATATTATATAAATAATCTGTTTAACACAAGTTTGCATCACCAAAATATTTCTACTAACTGATGTGTAAACATTTCCTCACAATATTTTCAAAAATCCTGCCATTTGAATACAGACCAATCAGAAAACAGAATGGTTAATTACTTCCTGTACCTAGAGTCTACCAGGAAAGCAAGTTCATCTATGTTAACTATTTGCAAATGCTTTGCTCTTTCATTTCTGTACAAAGTGTTTATTTGCAATACCTTTGCGAAGTAAATGAGCTAAGTGTTTATTTGCAGATGCTTTGCTGTCTGCTAATTTAATAAAGTATTTATTTGCAAAACCTTTGCAGTCTGTAATTTATCTAAGTGTTTATTTGCAAACCCTTTGCTTCAGTGTGATACGTTTTGCAGACTGTTTGCGAAAGTCTGATGCAAATACTTTGCAATCACTTGGAATATAGTTTCTGAGAAAACAAATATTTAAAATATATTCTGCAAATACATGACAAAGGGTTAAATGTGTATGGGGTACCTGTATTAGCAGATAGGCTAGGCGTCCAGTTACCGGACGGTTACAACACAGGCTAGGCGTCCGGTTACCGGACAGCTAGACACTTCCTTAAAAAACACTGTAACTAACAAACAAAACAAGAATTAACTGAAACAGAAATTGTATCTACTTGGGAGGAGGTAAAATCACAGAAAAATATTAACTCGACAATTTCTTTTGATCCCTTATATCAAAGGTTGATTCTTCCAAACTATACAACAACATGTTCTCAAAAGCTCCTGCATATTACATAGTGAATTTTATTCTGACAGTATTGATTTTATACAACTTGTCCTGCCTGTCAATTATAAAACTAAGTCAGTTACACAAGTCAGTAACACATGGATATTGTCAAGTGATGAGGAAAAAAATTTAGGATAATTATGAAAGATTTATTAGGACAAATAACACAGATTTAAAAGGTAATTTATACCCTTTTACTTTGTTGAAAATGATTACATCAGCTGATGACCATACATGTAGCACCTACATCTGACAAGGGCCAAAAAAAAATGTGGTTCTGGGAACATTGCAAAAAAAAGTTAGGAGGGTAGGTAGGTATTTTCTTTTCTTTTTTTTTGAAAGCAATTTATTTTCATGTGTGCTGCTTAAAGATTGTACTCTGACAATGTTGAGAGGAGCCAGATCATTAAATTGTAACTTGCAGCATGTGGTATTGTGGTGTTTGTTGTCAGATTATGTACTGTTTGTTAACCTGCACACAGAGTCCACAAAAGACATATTCCGACCATGTACCATCTCCTGGTATTAAATAAGGGAAACCACAATAAATTGCAATCCAGAGAATTGGATTAACCACAGTTTGCTACTAATTTCACTTTAAAGGTCACTTTGTGAGAACAGCAAAAAGACTTTTTTTGAATAACTTACCTGAGTTAACTATATTTCATAACTTATACAGGTTATAAAATGCTTGAATTATGTTGAAAAAGTAACTGAAATAGGTTACATAACTTAAAACAGTTACACGCCTGACTGTTGGTTTCATATAAAAGTTTAATGTTCAGCTCCGTTTCCCACTTTTTCACGGCTTGGACAGATATATAAGTCCGGGAAATCCCCTAATGATGGTATCTTTCTTGCAGTATTTGTATTTCTAAATACTCATTTCAACATTTGACAGAAATGGGTCTAGATACAAGAACTGTGTAGCACCACCTTCATCAACTGACGCTGACTACCCTGCTTGCATTTCAGCAATTGAATGGCCAGCAAAGTTGCTGTTTTGTTCACGGAAGGGATGTGACTTGGCGAATAACAGAAATGGGTAGGGATAGAGTGCGAAATGGACTCCATTTCGCGAAATGGACTTTTATTTTCTTAATTGTGACTTTAATTTAACAGTTATCTGTATTTTCATCAATAGATATAATAGAGAAGAGGTAATACTAAACGTTGGTCACTTTTGATAAGATATTTTTCTAATTTATAACCAAAATATTACAATTTATTAAGACCGCGTCCTCCGAAATGGACATTTTCGCGCCAAACTTCTACGAAATGGACTTTTATTTTTCTTAATTTTGGCTTTAATTACGATGATATTTGTATTTTTATAAATAGATATGATAGATTAGAGGTAATATTAAATGCTGGTCACTTTTGATAATATATTTTTCTAATTTATAACCAAGATATTACAATTTATTAAGACCGCGTCCTCCGAAATGGACATTTTCGCACCAAACTTCTACGAAATGGACTTTTATTTTCTTAATTTTGGCTTTAATTTCGATGATATTTGTAATTTCATAAATAGATATGACAGATCAAAGGTAAAACTTAATGTTGGCCACTTTTGATAATATATTTTACTAATTTATAACCAAAATATTACAATTCATTAAGACCGCGTCCTCCGAAATGGACATTTTCTCGCCAAACTTCTACGAAATGGACGTTTATTTTCTTAATTTTGGCTTTAATTTCAATGATATTTGTATTTTCATAAATAGATATGATAGATTAGAGGTAATACTAAACGTTGGTCCTTTTGATAATATATTTTTCTAATTTGTAATCAAAATATTACAATTTATTAAGACCGCGTCCTCCGAAATTGACATTTTCACACCAGACTTCTACAAAATGGACTTTTATTTTCTTAATTGTGGCTTTAATTACGATGATATTTGTATTTTCATCAATAGATATGATAGATTAGAGGTAATACTAAATGTTGGTCACTTTTGATAATATATTTTTCTAATTTATAACCAAAATATTACAATTTATTAAGACCGCGTCCTCCGAAATTGACATTTTCGTGCCAGACTTCTATGAAATGGACTTTTATTTTCTTAATTGTGGCTTTAATTATGATGATATTTGTATTTTTATAAATAGATATGATAGATTAGAGGTAATATTAAATGCTGGTCACTTTTGATAATATATTTTTCTAATTTATAACCAAAATATTACAATTTATTAAGACCGCGTCCTCCGAAATGGACATTTTCGTGCCAAACTTCTATGAAATGGACTTTCATTTTAATTTAATAACTTTTAAATTGTACTAAACAAAACAGTTTACGCACAATTAGCTTTTGATCACAACTGAACAGAGCAGAGGCCGTATTCATAAAGCATCTTAAGTATAAGTTTTAAGTTGAAGATTTTACTTAAGTCTGTGGTGATTTCAGCTTAAGTCTAAGTAAAAACTTAAGTCCTATTCATAAAACAGCTTAAACTTAAGATACGTAAGAAATGACTTAAGTCAGAAAACAAAATAGCGTCGTTAGTACGATTAAAGTGTTATTTTTCAGATAAAAGCACTTTAAACATAATTGTGCATGTTGTATCCAGGGCTTCCGTTAAGCGGCGTCCCGGCGTAAAATACGCCGAAAATTGTGATCAGTATGCCAATACACAAAGTTAGTGGCGTACAAAGGACTTCCGATATTTTCAAAGGACAACAAAATCAATACACCGTGACGTACCTTCAATTTTTTTCAGTAACTACGATTCCCCGAGAAAGATTTCATTAGCTCCGCCCCGATGATTGACAGCCTTGTACAGACTGTCGGCGTTTCTTTAGATGTCATGCTTGAAGCGTGAGAATGATGTTATTAGCTCCGCCTCGTAACTAATCATCGCGGTTAACTTTTGATGATTGACAGCCTCGTGAAGGCTGTCGGCATTTCTTTAGATGTCATGTTTGAAGTGTGTGAAAGCATCGTGTTTGATAAAGACAACGTCTCTTAATGTAAACCTTGACATGTTTGAGAAGGTACTAATAGCCGATAATTAAACATATTACATGCAATCGGCCCGGATTTAATTGGTAAGTTTTTTGCTCCGAAGTCGGAAGACAATACAACTAATTGTCGAAATTATATCGGCAATTTCAGCACAAAAAAAGATTTGTTTGTAAATTATTTGTTTGCAAATTGGTGAGTAAATAGAAGTTGATGAACAGAAGGGAAAAGGAAATTTAGCATTATACGCTGTTTTTCAGTTGTTATGGCACAACGTACTCTCTTTGATTTCGGCGTAAATACGCCAGACAAGAATAAACGCAAACGTAATGACGAGTCTGAATGCACCGAGTCTGTTGCAAAAAAATCAAAACCTAGTTCTGAATGCAAATCTGTTACGAAACAACGAAACTTCAATGAAAAATGGTTACGTGAATTTCTTTGGTTGGAGTTTAAAGCAGACTCAAAAAAAATGTACTGCACTTACTGTCGTGTGGCCAAGAATAGTAATATCTTTGCTAAAGATGGTGCAGCTTCATATTTTTGTTGTTATTTTTTTTTTTTACATATACTTTACTGTGCTTTTTGGAAGACCAAAAAAAGTGTTTGTTGGCGTCCACAATAACAATCAGTTTAATATTTCATATTTGTGAAATTTTTGCAAGTGGTTATAGATCTAATTGTTATATTATCTCCATTAATAGCAAAAAAGACCATACATATATATTTTAGTAACATTCATTACCTTGTTGTTAATTAATTTCAATGATGTTTTTTGTCAATTTAGAGCGGGGACGGGTATTCCCGAACATGCTTGTTTTTCCGACCAAATATTTTAATGCAACATTACTGCTGTTTCGGTTACACAGTAGTTGAATATGACGTGAACCGATGACGTCATCAAGTTTTCCTAGAAGTTCGCCATATTTTTATGAAAACAACATGTTTATTTTTTGAAAAAACAGATTTAGAAGAAAAAGCGCTTCAAAGGTGAGTGATTCTTTCGAATAAATTAATTTCAGATGGCTAACTTCGTAAGATTCTGAAAACTTCATTTTTTAAGACAGATCTTCGATAATATGTAAATATCTATCGTTTATATGTGGCGTTTTCAAGGGAGATAAGTAAAGGTCCTATATTTCCTCAGTAGGTGTGGGTAAAGCAGGTGTTCGGAAATTGAAGCAAATGAGGTACTTGTGCTTCCATTACCGAACATTTGATAAAGTTGAAACTATTTTTTTGAACTGATCTAAAGTACACTTTTCCAATGATGTTTGTTATCTAATGACCTTGCGCGTTTATAAATATGTTGTTTATCACGCGTTAGTTTTTTATAGATCAAGTCTTTTTTAACTCTAGTGACTTTAAATAAGAAAACCATTTGTGTAATAAAGTAACCGTATACTTTCTTTCATATTTCATAATAGTCAGTGTATAATTTGCAGAATAGATCAGTATTTAGAATCTAACCTTTTAAAATTTGTTATACGTTTCATCAAAAATGGAAGACAAGATTTTTTTTTTTTTATGTTTTCTTTTTTTTTCAGAATGAGTAGACAAGTAGGCGCAACACCTGCAAAGGCGAGAAGACAACAATATGAAATAAAAGCTCTAGAACATGCTGCTGGTTTGGTACGAGCAAAGACAATTAGTCTCAGCCAAGCGGCCAAACAATATGGGTTGCCTAAAACTACATTGCAAAACGCTGTGCACAACAAGTATGGTGGTCATAAGGTTGGTCATAAAACAATTTTGACAGACCAAGAGGAAACCAGAATTGCCAACTGGGCCACACATATGGCACGTATTGGATATGGTCGCACACGCCAGGAACTTTTGAACACTGTCAAAAAGATATTAGATGAAGATGGAAGGCCTAATCCCTTTAAAAACAATAGGCCGGGGAAAGAATGGTTAAGTGGATTTTTCAAGAGACACCCAGACCTTTCACTATGAACAACAATTCAGTTAGGGAAAGAGAGGGCTATCATCTCCCCTGAAAAAGTGTCCAAGTGGTTCGAGGATTTTAAGCACTATATTGAAGAGGAAGTTGGCGACAAAGACCTGCTAAACGATCCGTCAAGAATTTACAATGCTGACGAGACTGGTGTAAGTCTTTGTACCAAAGGTAATCAAGTGATTGGCTTGAAAGGGGCACCAGTGGTATACCATTATGGGAATTCTGACAAAACCCAACTAACCATAATGGCTTCTTGCAGTGCTTCAGGACATTATATTACACCACTGCTAATTTTTCCGGGGCAGCGATTTAGTTATAACCCTTTGGAGGGATTTGAGGAAGCAGCTTTAGGTAGATCAGAAAATGGGTGGATGGACTCTGAAGTTTTCTGTAATTGGCTAGAAAATGTTTTCATTCCCGGCATAAATGAAAGAAAAGTGAAAAAGCCCGTTTTGTTGTTAATAGATGGACATTCTACACACATAACGATGGACGCGTCTGATATTTGTTTGCAGAATGGAATAGAACTGTACTGTTTGCTGGAACATGCATCGCATGTAATGCAACCCCTTGACCTGAGACTGTTTAGTGCACTTAAGAAGTCGTGGAAACAATCTGTCAGAGACTGGCAATCAGAACACATTGGCGAGTATGTGACAAAAGTCACTTTTGCGAGAGTCTTTAAGGCTGCATGGAAACAGAGTACAACTACTGACGCTGCTGTAAAAGGCTTTGCTGAAGCAGGACTGTTTCCTTTAGATCCTACTGTCGTAACACAATCGGTGAAAATAGAACCAAGTAAGATGTTCTTGAGTGACAATCAATATTCAGCCACAAAGGAGAAACAAAGTAATGAAATGGCTTCAAATGCGAGTACAGAAGACAAAGACGAAATCAAAAGTACAGGCAGAGAACCTCTTGCAGAACCACAACAAACAGAAAACGATGCAAGCACAGACAGCGGAACCATTGAAGAATCGCGCATGGAAGATACAGAGGAGCGTGATCATGAAAATATTGACCCTGAAACATCTAAGACAGAAATACCGAACACTGACTTAGAAATGAAAGAAAGGAATATTAGACAAAGCCCTGAAGATGTTAAGGAGAAAAAGAATACCTCGACAGCCTCTCCGTTCTCAAAGCACTTGAGTATTCCTTCACCAAAGGTAGCAGCAAAGTCCAAGGTAGTCAAACGATTAAGTATACCAAAAGCAATTACTGGATCTGCATACCGCAAGATGATGCAGGATAAGATAGCACAGAGAGAAAAAGATGCGCTTGAAAAAGAAAAAAGAAAAGAAGAACGGCTGCAGAAGAGAAAGCTTAAAGAAGAGATGCTTGCTAAGAAGAAAGCTGAAAGTGAAGCCAAACGAAAGAGAAATGCTCAAGAAAAGGAGCAAAAGCAGCAAAGGCGTGAAATGCGCGAGAGATTAATGCAAGCAAGAGCCGTCTTGGAGGATAGTAGCTCCGACGACAATGATAACGCCGTCCCGATCGACAGAAGGAAATGCTACACATGTGACTCTGCATACACAACAGACTTTATTGAATGTGTCTCTTGTTTTCGAAGATTTCATATTGAATGTGTTGATGATGATTACTTGAATGTTGAAGGTTTGCCGTTCGAGTGTAAATACTGTTGAAAAGATCTGATTCAGTGTATCTATACTGAATGTTTGAAATGTTAAACTGAACCAGGCGTAACGGATTTTTGACAGTTGTCATGATTTTAAAAACAATTATTGCTTAAAGATATGAAGTCTCTGTTTGTGTTCAATTGTTCAATAATTTTTTGTACACTAACAATAAAAATAAAATGCATTTTTATGACTTTCAGCATTGAAACAGTTTTGTTTTTTTAAAAATAAAAAATGTTCGGAAAAGGAAGCAGTGGTAATCGGAATTAGAAGCCTTGGTCGGTAATGAGAGCAGTAGTGTACCTGGTACTAAAGTGTCGTAACTCCTTTACTTTTAACGTTATATACATCGTTTTAACCCTAAAATTTAAATGTTTCTTTATTCATTTAAATCTTTGCGAGCAATTCAAGAAATGTGAATATATTACCGAACAATACAATTATTGGCTTAATTGTTCGGTAATACCCGTCCCCGCTCTATCTGCTATTATAAATAGAAATTTCTTTCTGTTTTTAGGAAATCTTCAACACTCAACCTTGACCAAGCATAATGACACAAAAGAACATAAAGATGCTGTAGAAACCCATCAGATGAGGAAACAACTTTACAATGTTGAAGACACTATCACAGTCAGTGACAACGAAGAACTTAAAGTTTCAGAGGCAGACAAACATTTGTTCAGGGCTGTATACTTTGCTGCAAAGGAAAATCAACCAAATTCATCAGTGAACAAACTGTTGGAATTACTTAAAGCAAGTGGGGTTCAAATAAACTATCAGGATTTAACAAGTGATACCATTCTAGACATTCAAAAAAGCCTCTTGTTTGTTATCCCCCGACGAAAGTCGGAGGGATATAGTTTTGGCGTCGTCCGTCCGTCCGTCCTTCTGTCCGTCTTTCCGTCCGTCCGTCCGTCTTTCCGTCCGTCCGTCCGTCCGGAGCCATATCTAGGAAATGGTTGGGAATATTTATTTAAAACTTCATATACATGTTCACCACAATGAGTTCTTGCGGCCCGTCAAGTTTCAGTCAGATTGCCCAAGTAACACCAGAGTTATGGCCCTTAGAAGTTTCTAGTGTTAACTATATAGGGTACTATAAATATGGCAATTTCTGCATCATAACTTTTGATATATTTGACCTAGAACTATGAAACTTAAACAGAATTTAGATCACCATAATGTGGTTGTGTACACACAATTTCATTTGGATTTATATGTAAATTAAGAGTTATTGCCCTTTAATTGTATAAAAATCCACATATTTGTACATAACAAACTTACCATTTGGTACAATTTCATTAAATTTCTTTCATTCTTTTCCATGAACATTTATTGTAAACATGTGAAGTTGTGTACCCACACCTGGTCACCCCCTTACCTTGATCACACACCTCCCCCCTTATCCCCTGACCCCCCCTCCCTCCCACACACCCAAAAAAAAAAAAAATTCATTCCTTATTTTAGAATTTTTTCAAACAAACTTCATATACATGTTCACCACTATGAGGTTATTGGGCCCATCAAGTTTCAAACAGATTGCCCAAGTAACACCAGAGTTATGGCCCTTAGAAGTTTCTAGTGTTAACTATATAGGGTATATGCCAATTTCTGCATCATAACTTTTGACATATTTGACCTAGAACTATGAAACTTTAACAGAATTTAGAGCACTATAATGTGGTTGTGCACAGACAATTTTGTAAGGATTTCTTTTTGTAACTTCAGAGTTATTGCCCTTTAATTGTCTAAAAATCCACATATTTGTACATTACAAACTTACCATTTGGTAGAATTTTATTAAAGTTCTTTCATTCTTTTCTGTGAACATTTATTATAAACATGTGAAGTTGCGCACCCACACCTGGTCACCCACTTGCCTTGGTCACACCCCTCCCCCCCCACCACCCTCCCCAAAAAAAAAAATTTTTTTTTTTTTCATTTCTTATTTTAGATTTTTTTCAAACCTTCTAAGTTGTACCATTCCCCCACCTCACTTCCCCATCCAGTCATGCCCACCACTGATCATGCATCCTCTGCCCCCCCCCCCCCACTCCAACTTCACCCTTTTACCTTTTTTTTTTTTTCATTTTTAATTTTCAATCAATATTTATAATCAACATGTGAAATTTTGTTTCCTCTCCCATTCCCCTGCACCCCCACCCCCTAAAAAAATAAATATATACATATATCTATATATAGATATATATATTCCCATTCCTTTTTTTTTTTTTTTAAATGTTCAAACCTTCAACATGTTAAGTTGTGACTGCACAAACCTTGCCCTCAGCCGTTTCAAGATATCTTACCTGTGTTCTCTTAAGGACATCTGATCTTTTAAGTTCAAATGTACATGTAAAACAGCAACACCTGGTGCCAAACCACTCAAAGACAATATTTCATTCCAGTTAAACTTCAAGCTCACATTTCAATTAACTGCATTTAATTTTAAAAGCTAAGCTTATTACAGTAAGCATATCCCATTCAAAATAAATTCTTAAGTCAGGATCAAAGTATCATACATTTATTATGTACTCTTTAATTAAACATTTGTTTTCTGTTAAATTGATTAATTTTTGACTAATGAAATTATTTGCTTCTTATTAACATCCTTAACTTTTTGCCGGATATATCTATTTGCCATTCCTCACCACAAACCCTTTCGGCGGGGGATACCAATTCATCGAATTTGCTTGTTTTAGATGAAGCAATGATGGATGAACTGAAAGAAGCAAAATACTATGGATTAATTCTGGATGAAAGTACTGATCTGTCTGTGCACAAAAAACTTGTAGTTTATATACGTTATGTGTGTCCCTCGGATATGAAAGTGAAGTCACAACTTGTAGGGGATATTCGGATCCCAGATGGAACAGCTGACACTCTTGTGTGTGAAGTGCGGAAATTATTGCGAACTCTTGGACTGAAAACTGTTAACTTGGTTGGATTAGGGAGTGATGGTGCTTCAGTGATGTTTGGAAGAAAAGGGGGTGTAGGTGTTAAATTACAAGAGGACTCACCGATGATGACCCATGTTCATTGTGTTGCTCACAGACTGGCATTGGCTTGCTCTGATGCTACCAAAGCAATCCCCTACTTGAAAAATTACAAAAATATACTTAAGAATCTGTACACCCATGTGAATGGTTCAGGGACAAGGACATACAAATTAGAGGAGATGCAGAATGTGATGGAAGAACCAAATCTAAAACTGAAAGACCCCATTAACATTCGCTGGCTGGCCATGGAGAATGCTGTTAGGACTGTTCATAAGTGCTATGGTTCAATAGTTACATATCTCCAGTCAAACGAGGGAAAAAACACAGTTGGTGATGTGATCGCAGAGGGATTGTTGAGGGAAGTTTTACATTATAAGTTTCCAGCATTCACAGCTATATTGGCCGATGCGTTACAGGTTCTTGGCGTATTGTCAAAGCAACTCCAAGCTGAGTCAATGGATTTAAGCCAGTTCACACCAATGAAGGATTCCGCTGTTGGTAAATTAAATGGACTTAAGACTGTGAATGGAGAATGTATGAAAGAGTTTGAGTCTCAGATCAGCACAAATGGAAATAAGGTGTACTACAAGGGTATCCAGCTGACTCATAACAATGAAAAAAAGCAGTGTTGAAAAAATGAAAAAAGATTACATTGACTGTGTAAGTGATTGTATTGAGGAACGGATGACAACTAACACCCCAGTGCTTGAGGCTTTCAGTGTTCTTGAACCCATCACCAATGAACTGCTGTCTGCTACCGAAACTGAGGAACATCTGAAATGTCTGGCCATGAAATACAACATTGATTTAAATGAACTGAAACTTGAATATGCAGGTGTCAAGTGTCTCCTCCAAGGTGCCTACAAGAAAAAGAACTTTATGGACTTCTGTAGAATAATGATGAAGTGCCATGTAACTGACTACCCAATCATTAGTAAACTTTGTAACATGTCCCTTTGTATTCCTGTAACAAGTGTATCTTGTGAAAGAGGTTTCAGTTTGCAGAACAGAATTAAAGTAAAATCCAGAACTTCCCTTGCCCCTGAAAATTTAGAGACTCTTATGAAACTGTCATGTGGTCCTACTGTTGAACAATTTCCATATGAGAAAGCAATTGTGCACTGGCACAAGGTTAAGAAAAGGCGTCTGCAGAGACTTTATGCACCAAGCAAAGTCACTAAGTAAATGTTGGAACATTCACACACACTGTCACTGCTATGAAAATCATACTGATCAATACTTTTTGCTATGTGACTGACATTGTGGTATTCACATTGTTGTGTACTGTATACATGTATTTCATATCATGTTGTGCAAAATATTAGCTAGAAATGTTGCAGATATAAACTAAAAACACCCTATCTTTACTTTTTGCTATGTGGTTGTTAAAATAATAACTTATTATTTTGGTATTCACATTGTTATGTACTGTACATGTATTTCATATCATAGTGTGCAAAATATTGAACTAGAAATGTTGCAGATGTAAACTAAAAAAACATTTTTACATATCTGATCAGTTGTTGTTTTAAGCATATGTGTTGTTTTTGATAAAATGCTGATGGTAACTATCCATATAATAAAACAATAAAAAGATTTTGTTAAATCTAATGTTTTCTCATCACTCTAGTGGTACTTTAAATATGACGATGTCTGATGATGAAGATGATGATGATGATGATGATATTAAGGGTCAGCGTACAAAGTAATACTAGGACTCCAAGAAAATTTAAGAGGGACTCCAAAATCTGAATGTCAGGCAGTCATGACTCCATGAAATTGAATCTTAATGGAAGCCCTGTGTATCTGTCTGAAATTAATGTTTTTTTTTTTAATGTTTCGTCCACAATAAAAGCCAAGAATTACTTATTAAGTTGTTTTATGAATAACAAATATACTTAAGTAAAATAAATTTCTTAATTAAGTAATACTTAAGTAAATAATCAATTTCTTATACTTATACTTAAGATGCTTTATGAATACGGCCCCAGATCTTTAATTGTAGACATAGATTACAAAACTTACATTTTCCAATAACATGTGAACAAGTATGCACAAACAGTTTACGCGCAATTTTCAAAAAATATAATATTTTTGTTTCAAGATATATTCTACTTCAATCTCGAAATATAATATTAGAACATGAGTTTTGTTTATCAACTTTCTGGAGATCAGTGCCTTTCATTACATTAAATATTACCATCAATCTTGATACACGTACACAATAAACGCGCGTTGTACCATCATTTATTAATATTATTGTTTCGAATTTTCAACATCGCTTGATAAACAATAAAGCTTGAATTCCATAACGGGAATAATACAATATAATACCAATATCTCAATACACGATCACCTGCCAAGTAGGAAATTGTTGGTTGCACCTTCAGATAATCAATAAACGTGTCAACCGGTCTGATTGTCACTTTGATAGTCGGTCCGTAATTAACGCGTGACGCAATCAGTGCTCGCGCGGCACATCCTTTAATGTTTGCAGACAGCCGACTGCGGTGTATTTAACATTTTTGACTAGTTTCCTAACGTTTCTGACTGGATCCAAATCATTTCGACAGGGATCCACTTCTTTAATTTAGAATCCGACGGATGGTTTATTTCAAAAGGCTATGTTTGATCACGGTAACAAACAAATGGTCGCTGCATCTAATCAAAGAGCTATAATTGTACATTATAGGTCTTTGATTTAATGAGACATCACACGGAAAACCGATAAAAATAATTTTTATAATTACTTGATTTGAAAAAATTACATGATTCCTTTGTTGGGGCTCCAGTTGAAACAAATGCAGAAAATCGTCTTTGCAACCCAACTTTACAAAAAAGAAAAAAAATGGACGGGCAACCACGAATGATAAAGAAAACCGGAGTGGCACTGTTTATCAAATCGGTCTTTTAAAAAACGTTTCAAAATGAAATTTTGTTTACATCAGAAGAGAACATATAACTTTATAAAATGTAGTTGCTTATTGAAGTACAACGTAAGTGAAATGAAATATCCTTTAAATACTGAGGCTGTTTAGCAGAGAATATGTGTCGTGTAACTCACTTTGACGCATTGTATTCTATAGAATTCCGTCAAAGAATGAGGAAACATCACAAAGTATCTGCCATGTATACGGTATCGAAGTCACGTGCGTTGGCTTTTAGACTAGTTATGCACATGGTGTCAATGCCTCGTATTATCTCGGAAAAACATCGAAATTTAAACAAAGTAACGATCACACATAACACTGAAGAACTGTCTTCATTGTATGGTAATGCGCGGTGACTGGTAACTCAGTTTTAATGCATGACATGCTTATTTCTTTACCCCATCACGTTTTACAAAATATGTAATATTGGGAATGCGGTGGGAGGGGTAGCGCCAATGTCAGGATTTTGGTTTCGGACCGATTGAGTTATCAAAATTTCCGGAGCCCTGTTTGGAAGTATCTATTTGTAACTTTCAATGGACATTTCGATGTCATAAAAAATAAAGTCATTATTTAAACTATCTAAGCTGTCTTATATTTCTTATCTAAATATGTTCTGTATAAAATACGGATATTTGAAATTAAAACCACAACAACACAATAATTCGTACAAAATTTTGTAAAATAAATGTCCATTTCGTATGGCGTGGCCTTAATTCATTGAAATATGTGGACTTTACCATATGAGGTGATAATCTGTTTTTAATTACGGTAAAAGTGATATACTTGATATTAAAACTAAACTTTACATATAAAATATAGTTTTGATACAAACTGCGTGAATAAAAAATAATCAACATATAGGTTTATTTCTTATGTTTTACATCTTTTTAAGAAATTACCAATATCATTGCAATTAAAGAAACAATTAAAAACATATAAGTCCATTAAATTTCGTAGAAGTTTGGCAAGAAAACGTCAATTTCGAGAGGCGTGGTTGCAATAAATTGTAATATTCCATTTATAAATTAGATCGACATGTTATTAGAAGAGTCAAACATGTAGGTTAAACTCCCATCTATCAAATCTGTCAAAGAAAATACCAATATAATCGACTTTAAAGTAACAATAAAGAAACTAAAAGTCCATTTCGTAAAAGTCTGGCATGAAAATGTCCATTTCGTAAGACGCGGTCTTACAAAACTGTAATATTTCAGTTATAAATAAGATAAATATATCATTTAAAATAACAAACATGAAGGTTTATCTATTATTTAATACATATTTTCAAGATATTACATATATCTTTGAAATTAATGCCGCAATTAAACAAGAGCACCGCCTTGCGGGTGCTGACGCTCATCTGATTTTTTTTGTATAATAGAAATATTGTCCTACCCATGATTTTCTAAGTCTAAAAAGGGCCATCACTCTTGCAAAAAGCAGGATAGAGTTATGTTTCTTGATGTACAGTGTCCACTTATGATGGTGAAAAACTGTTGCAAGTTTTAAAGCAATAGCTTTGATAGTTTATGAGAAAAGTTGACTTAAACATAATATTCAACCAAGAAAATGATTTTTCTAAGTCCAAAAGGGGCAATAATTATTGCAAAAAGCAGGATGGAGTTATGCTGCTTGCTGTACACGGTCAGCTTATGATGGTGAACAAGAGTTGCAAGTTTTAAAGCAATAGCTTTGATAGTTTAAGAGAAAAAGTTGACCTAAACATAAAACTTAACCAAGAAATCTGATATTTTCTAAGTCCAAAAGGGGCCATAAATCTTGCAAAAAGCAGGATGGAGTTATGTTTCTTGCTGTACAGGGTCAGCTTATGATGGTGAACAAGTGTTACAAGTTTTAAAGGAATAGCTTTGATAGTTTAGGATAAAAGCTGACCTAAACATAAAACTTAACCAAGAAAACTGATTTTCTAAGTCCAAAAGGGGCAATAATTCTTGCAAAAAGCAAGATGGAGTTATGTTTCTTGATGTACAGGGTCTGTTAATGATGGTGAACAAGTATTCCAAGTTTCAAAGCAAAAGCTTTGATAGTTTAGGAGAAAAGTTGACCTAAACATAAAACTTAACCAAGAAATCTGATATTTTCTAAGTACAAAAGGGGCCATAAATCTTGCAAAAAGCAAGATGGAGTTATGTTTCTTGCTATACAGGGTCAGCTTATGATGGTGAACAAGTATTCCAAGTTTCAAAGCAATAGCTTTGATAGTTTAGGAGAAAAGCTGACCTAAACATAAAACTTAACCAGGCAATGCCGACGCCGACAACCGCTCAAGTGATGACAATAACTCATCATTTTTTTTCAAAAAATCAGATGAGCTAAAAATAAAAGTCCATTTTGTATAAGTTTTTGCATTTAAAATGTCCATTTCGTAGGGCGCGGTCTTGATAAATCGTAAAATTTCTTTTATAAACCTGATAAAAATATTATAAAAAATAAACAGCATGTAGGTTTAACTCTTATCTATCATATTCATTTAAGAAAATACAGATATCATTGAAATTAAAGCCGTCATTCAAATAATAAAAGTCCATTTCGTAGACGTAAAGTCCATTTCGCGAAATGGAGTCTATTTCGCACTTTATCCAGGGCTTTTCAACCTGTCTCACGGGGCCGATATTCGGCCCCATTCCCAATGCCAAATATGCTCAATTTTTCCCAATCTGGAGCTAAAAAATCCCAATCTAAAGAAAGATTACCCAACTGAAATCAATTATTTTTTGTTATTCAAAGATAATTCTTGCATAGTAAGTTTTGTTTGCCAAGAAAATCAAACAAAATGTTGGAAAAACCAACTCGTTCCTGTTTTTAGTAACATGACGTCTGCAACCTTGGCAAAAATTAAATACAAATTTTGCTAAATAGATGTATGATATGTACGCAAAAAACTCTCAGAATACAAGAAAAGATCAATATTAGTTGAATAAATTACCCAAAACATGTTGACAGATAGTTGTTATACCATTAAAATCAATTGTCACCTCATTTCGCGACCCAGTTTTTTCACTCGAGCATACACCCACTTTGCCACTCTATTTTTTGGAAAATTCAGTTATGAATGTGGTGAAAACAAACTGTAAACGAAAGTTTTAAAGATGACAAATGAAGAGTTACTGTATTTTTTGGCAATATTGGAAAACAGTTCTGAAAAAAATAAATTCTCACAATTTCTCAAGGGGACACTTTATATTTGTAATTCATTTGAATGTCTTCCAGTAAAACTTGATAATTATATGTTAAGAAATCATTTGATTTGTCGACACATTTTCCCAATTTTGACAATTTACCGCGATAAAAATTCCCAATTTGACCAGGGGCCTTTTTCCCAAAAACCCCTGAAAAAGCCCTGCTATCCCTACCGATACAAACATTGTTGTTGGCATAAATGTTACAAACTAAAACATTTGTACCGAAAAAAATCAGGAAAAAAATATTAGGCCTTAGAGTCGGTGGGTAAAATTAGGGTCAGTCTGGTTCCCTGAACCACACTTTTTTTATTTTGACCTAGTATGCACAAGTTTTTAGTTTTTGCATTTTTTCCGTAAATTAATTGTTTAAATTGTAAAACTTTCCATCAAGTTAAAATTATCTTATTATTATTATCTCAAATATACTACATTAATTATCAACAGGTAGTATTAGTGATCAACAGCTGTAAATCAGTCAGAACTGCCCAGCAATTAAATTCTTGTGTGTTTTGGTGATACAAGTGTGTTTTAGTGATTCTGTGTACTGATTCTTAAGGTACTACAAGGTCAATCCTTATCCCTTTACATTTCCTTAAAAAAAACTGCCTAAAATGCTTACAAAATGGTGATACTGAATATATGTAAAATCGTTTTAAATAGATAAATAATTCAAATTAAACATAAGCATAAAGTTATAGCGAGCTCGAAGAGCAGGCCCAAAGGGCCTGCTCGAGAATCGAGCTTTACGGTAACGCAAGTATACTTTCACACTTGGTGATGGATTTGAAAAGTTTCGTCGGAAGTTTTAAAAAAGCGCACCCTAGCGGACTGGTGCTCACAGGAAGTACTTCTTTCCGGAGTGAATACAGAACTTCATTCAATTGCTAAAATTATTCATCACTCAACAATAATGAAAGAATGATTTCCAGTTGTTTGAAAAAAATATTATTTGCATTTAAAAGATCAAGCATCGGCCAGAAAATGGAAAAAATGTCATTAATAAGCAGAAAGAAACGGGAACGCGGTAATGACGTCACCGTGTCACCGGCTTCCCATAAATTTTGCAATGTATGATATTCACTGTTATAGGCATGGTGACATTAAATATAGACTTTCAAGTGAATAGGTTCTCCTGAATTCTTGTGACTAGTGAATAGTTTCTTTGTGACAAATAAATGATGCATAATATTTTTTAGATAAATCCGATTTCTTTGAGCTCGCTTTGAGGCTTTGCCTTAGTTCATATTAATTCAACAAAATTCTGAGCAATCCGCTTTGTCAATGTCCGAAAACTGTTTCACTTCCACCTTTCTCACATAGTCTTCCATAATTAACAGAAGGAATATGGATTTAGCTTTTATAAAGAAACAACATTAGTTAATACAAAGAGATGGATAACCTTTATAGGACTTTGCACCAACCAGATGAATCGTATTTCTCTTTTTATTTTATTTTTCGAATCGATTTATGACAAATGGCGTTAATATAGGCAAGGGAAGTAACTGTGTTCGGTGGTGTACAGCCCTATTCTGCGACCAAGAGAATATATTTGCGGTCAATCTGCGACCAGCAGAAAAAAATAAGATAAACTTTATTTTGAGTCTCCAAGACAAGTAACAATACAACAAAAGCACTCCAGGTGCTTTTGAACCGACTATATGTATTAACAAATTTATAAGGAACAAAAGTGAAAAAGCTGTAAAAGAAAGACAATGATTACGAGGAGTACAAGCATTAAGAGATCTAGTTTGTAAGACGAACTTAAAAACATTTCTAGCACATAACAGAACATAAGATGACATGGCAACAACAATTTTAAATGTGATAATGATAAATTAAAAACCATGTGGTAGTTGCTGTTCTAGATCAAGACCTAAAAACTACCATAACAGAGAAATATAAAAAAAAAACTGAACCAGCAAAAAAGCACACGAAATGCATTATTTAAAACAAAGCTAAATGAAGTTATCATCTCAGGATCAGACTTGAGGTGAACTGAACGACAGCAAAATTCAAGGAAATACAATTACAGGGAAAAACTAGAACAGTCACAGGAGTGACGTCGACTTATACCCCCACACAAAGAGCTATAAAAATAAATAGATTGGCAACTTGAAAGGCATATAGAGCAAATCTCGCCAACCTCCCGTGACAAAAAAACGAGATCTCGTTTACCGGAAGTGGCGCTTTCTCCACGCGCCATTTTGTTTGCGAAAGCAATTTTTCATCGGTAAAATAATTATCACCGTATGACCACTCTTCTTTCGATGGCAAAAAAAAAACGTGTACCATTTCACATTAAACTAATTTTGTTTTAGAAGCTAACGTGTATTTTAAATGTAGTTTTAAAGGTACACATTGTAACTCCATGCTCGCTGATGTTTGTTTTTAGTAAGATAACGCCGAATCACGCTATGACACGAGCTCACGCGAGATTACAGCCAGTTACCATTCTGTGTATTTTATACTTCTTTGCCCCACACTACGGTCTTGTCACATAAGAAATTTTAAAAATACTTAGAATAATATAAAAATGTAAAAAAAAACTTAATACTTAAAAAAAAAATACTTGTCTTTGGAGTACTTCATCCTGTGCTTCAACGGCACATATAAGTAATACTAGTATATGTGCCCAGGATGAGGGATGAGGTAAATATAAAAATCTCTATTATTAGAGATACACTAAAAGTGAATACAAAAGAAAATGTCTTACCGACACATGTTACCACAGAAAAATGTATTTACTTTTTACATAGGACTAATAGTAAAAAAAGTTAGAAAAATACTTGAAATATTGAAAATCTAAAAATAGAATTTCTAAAAAAAAGACTTATTCTTGGAATTTAAGGGGACGTAACTCAGTACAAAAGTTATGAAAAGGTTACTTCCCTTTTGCTCTAAACCAATCAGAATAATATATAGTGAAAATGCATCAGAATTAACCTTAAATTCTTAGTAAAAGGGGGCATAATTCATGAAAAATTGGTGTCAGAGCTATGCACCTTGTGTCACATGATGTGGATGATGAAGTGGAACATCTATTTTAAGTTTGAATCAAATCCGTTTAGTAATAACTGAGATTTAGTGAAAATACATCAAAATTAACCTTAAATTCTAAGTAAAAGGGGACATAATTCATAAAAATTGGTGTCAGAGTTATGCACCTTATGTCAGATGATGTGGGTGATGAGGTGGAACATCTATTTTAAGTTTGAATCAAATCCATTTAGTTATAACTGAGATATAGTGAAAATACATCAAAATTAACCTTAAATTCTAAGTAAAAGGGGACATAACTCATGAAAAATTGGTGTCAGAGTTATGCACCTTGTGTCACATGATGTGGGCGATAAGGTGGAACATCTATTTTAAGTTTGAATCAAATCCATTTAGTAATAACTGAGATATAGTGAAAATACATCAAAATTAACCTTAAATTCTAAGTAAAAGGAGACATAATTCATGAAATATTGGTGTCAGAGTTATGCACCTTGTGTCACATGATGTGGGTGATGAGTTGGAATACCTATTTTAAGTTTGTTTTTAAAGTGTGTTTGTCGTTAAAATTATGCTACTGATACTATTATTGTTGTAGATACTGTGTTTTAACATTTATGTAGAAGGCCATACTGGAAATAAGTTGTATGTATACTATGTACTCTTAATATGTCACCTTCTTAAAATAAAGTTATTATTATTATTATTATTATTATTATTATTATTATTTGAATCAAATCCATTTAGTAATAACTGAGATATAGTGAAAATACATCAAAATTAACCTTAAATTCTAAGTAAAAGGGGACATAATTCATGAAAAATTGGTGTCAGAGTTATGCACCTTGTGTCACATGATGCGGGTGATAAGGTGGAACATCTATTTTAAGTTTGAATCAAATCCATTTAGTAATAACTGAGATTATAGATTTCGGGACGGGACGGGACGCGACACGACGGGACAGGACGGAATAAAACTGACTCCTATACAGCACCCCCACCCTTCCCCCCAAACATGTTTGGTTGGGATATAAATACAGCAACTCAGGAGTACATGCATAAGCATAAATAAAAGATACAAAATAAGGATGGAAGAAACTGCATGCAAGCATAAACTGAAAGACACGGCAATAATCAAAGTACTGATAGTTATGTTAGAACGTGTATGAAAAGAATCCATTCCAAAAATGGCGCAAGCGCTAACAGCGCTTAAGGAACCCAATACATAACCATATCATCAATATGATTTTGTGATATATACAGTTGTGCATTCAAACCCCTGTAAAGTAAAAGGCATGCAGCCGATAGTTATTCGTAGTAAATTACTGCTCTATTGGTATATATTCAAAGTATGTTGAAATATTTTTTACTTGGCATGAGTACTTGTAAGTTTGTGATCAAGTCCACGTACGCCTCAAAGGTATTGATAGAGCCTGTAACGATAATGACGTCAGAGGTGGTAAATAATTCCGCATTGAACTACAGCGGATAGATACGAAATGTTGTGAGACAGTCTATTCCTAATTAAATTCTACGCGGTTACATAGAGGAGGTGATTTTGATAAAACACTTTCCAAAATTATATAATAGCATACAGGGAAACTCAAAACATGTACATGAACAGGACGAAATTTTATAATAAGAGTTAATAACTGTTCATAGTGTTATTTCTATAGCGACGCAGCGGGACGTCCCGCCCTGTCCTTGTCCACGGGTCAAGAAACCTATATCTCGCTCAGTTACACAATGCATTCACTCGATCTCAAATTTATTGGAAAATTGATATTCCAGGTTAGCTTGCCATAGTAGTTGCGCAAGTGAAGGTGTTTTTGGCGGCATTTGCTTTGTTAACCATCTTCTTTATGTTTTCAGACCGAGCAGTAACACCCATAAAACAACAAACCGCCTCGATAGCCTGGTGGTAGAGCGTCGAGTGCGGGAGGTCGTGGGTTCGATCCCCGGCCGCGTCATACCAAAGCCGTGAAAAATGGTACCAGTAGCTCCCTTCCTTGGCGCTCAGCATTAAAAGGGAAACTGGCCTCATCTCTCATACCCTCGTGGCGATGGATTCCATCAGGAATGAGGTGTCGAGAGTGATTAATATAAGTTGTAGAACTTCCTTCACAATCGACCTAAAATAAATTATGTATAAACTAAACGACAAACGGCAGATGTGTAATGTTCGATGCTGTCGCTTTTTCAGTGTTCTGTTTTGTATGGCATTTTCTTGTTGTTTTTTAGGTGAATTGTAACATAGAAATTAGTACAAAATACATATCGATCACTATACTAACAGAAAATTTCAACAGATTTGCAAAATTACTAAATGGGTGTCTTGTAAGAACATGTCTTGACCAGAGCGATTTGATCAAAGCCATTCTCCGATCTCTTTACCCTGTGAGAACTCTTTACGGAATCTGTCGCAACTAGCAGGTGCTAAATATTTTACAAAGCTTGATGCAAGATCGGGTTATTGAGCATTTAAACTCACTGAACGATCATTCCTCTTTAATAAGTTAAATACTACGTTTGGTAGATATCATTACCTCAGTCTTCCATATGCTTTTCCCTCCTTTTGGGATGAATTCATCCGTAAGATTGATGAATGCTATGAAGGGTTAAGGTAGGTAGTTGCCATAGTGGATGATATTCTTGTGTATGAGAAAACTAGGGAAGAACATCTAGTAATCTTAGGTTAGTTTTGCAGATATCTCTAGAAAAAGATGTTAGGTTCAGTGAAGATAAACTAGTAGCAGGAGTTACCCATGTTGACAATTTTGGTCATTTGCTAACTTCAGAGCATTCTGTTATACTTCAGGGTTGACCATAAGCCAGAAATCAGTGTTCACCACAAATTCATGCTTATTGGAACTATAGAGATGAGTTAGCTTTAGTTGATGGGTTAATAATGAAGGGCAATAAAATAATCATGCCCAAGGTAATGAGATCGCAGATCTTAGAGTTAGTTCACTTAAGTCATATGTGGGTAGAAAAATGTCGTAGGAAGGAAGCTGATGTGATGTTTTAGCCAGGTATTTCTGCAAACATAACAAACATGGTACTTAATTGCAGCATTTGTCTGCAGCATAGGGACTCACATCCTAAGAGAGCCAGTGATGCCTACAAAAGTGTTTGATTATCTAAGGCAAATCATTGGTACAGATTCACCTGGGAGAATAAAAGCTAAATGATTGAAGCTGATTACTGCAGCAAATATTTTAAAGTAAAAAAAGATCCCAGACATGAAGAGCTATACAATCATTAATAGAATGAAAACAATAAACTATATGCGGTTCTAAGGAGTAGCAGGAGCAGCAGTAGCAGAAGCAGCAACAAAAGTAAGTTGAACAATTCTTTTCTACACTGTTTACTTCCTTCGCTTCTGATTCGAAGTAGCTAGGGTCCCATATCGATCCCGCATTTAAAATTGCTGTTACGTGTAGCACCACAAATTTCCGTGTCAAATAGTTTAATTTTTATTTATTTTTCAACCATTTTGGAATATTTTGATCATTTTAGGAATATTTTGATGATCATTAATTATTATTATTATTATACCAGATTTATATAGCGCCCTTTTCATGATCAATTTCACGTTCAAAGGCGCTTTACATAGTTCAAATGCAGCCGCACAGGGCGCATAATTCATCCTCTACTAGTACAGACACAAAGCCATCTGACCAGAGGGACAGAGTGAGACAAAGCCCCAACGACAGAGAGATCAGAAATCGGATACAGGCTTGTCCGGCTAACTTAGCCTAGCTCGTTGCGAATAGACAGTCTGGTTCTTTAAACGTGCCCAGTGTATAGCACTGATACACGCAAGGATTGCCTGGGTTGGGTAGGAAACACTGAAAAGCGTTTCTGAAAATTCCCGAGTAGCTGCCGGGGATCGAACCTCCGACCTCAGGTTTGGAAGGCCAGTGTGCAAACCACTGAGCTATCCGTCCACCCTAAGACTAAATCATTTCAGCTAACACAGACTTAACGGCTAATAATATTTATCACAAAACACAAAAAAATAAGTACCGTTACTCAAGTTGGTGCAATTTTTGAAGACAAAACAACCGGCCGGCAAATTCAAACGGTATTAGCAGCTCCATTTTGCAAGAACTGTTTGGCACTTCTTTACACTTATAAACGTGTCTATAAAACAATATCTAACGAATCGTTCCTGTTTAAAATAAATGTATAGGGGATATCTTTGATTAATAGTATGGAATAAACAAGTGTATATCTAATTTCACGGGTTTTCAAGCCCCTTTATTATTATTATCATTATTATCTTAGGCAGAGAAAAATCCTACTGGAAATCGTACAGGAAAATTCTAAATGATGAAAATCTAGGCAACGAACCGCCGAATTATGTTGCCAATGCTGGCACTGTAAGCGAAAAAAAAAATCCGTAAACATTAAACATTGAAACTGATGAGAGTACAAGCTAAATACAGGATTGTTTCAGTCCATCAGACAAAAAATGTCGAACTCTGAACATTCCGTCAGCCTGCAAGGAGAAATGAATGACACAGATTCTGATACTTTAATATCTTACTCAGCGTCAAGCAGTTCAGATCAAATTAAGAAATTGAAGCAGACAATTTTGTTGAGGGACTACGTTCTTGCCCTTCAATGTTCAACATATCACACAATACACTACAGTGGATTTTGGCTATATTAAGATATTAAAGTGATTTTTTACCGAAAGACCCAAGCACTTTACTAAAGACAAGACCTATTTACAATTTTGTAAATGTAGGTGGGGTGCTTACTACCATTTTGGTATTTATGATAGTATCCTCAAGGAGCTAGAAGTAAGTTCACCTGTAGCAGTACCAGATATAGATGAAATTCAATATCAATTGAATAAACATATAGATGTCCTCCCATTGTTAAAGAGTTTTCATTTCTGACCAATTTTGGGCAGAATAATTGAGCAATATGTGTCCAAACCTTTCGTTATTGGGCTATTCTAAGGGGATCATAAGCTAGGAAATGTTAGGATGTTTTGGGAAACTTCGTAGATGAAATGAGTTTACTGCAGGAGACGGGTGTGCATGTTCTTGATAAACAATATCCTTTCACATTAAAAACTTCTCGTGTAGTTTGTGATGCACCATCACGTGCCCTTGTCAGACAGACTAAAGGTCATACATAATATTATGGTTGTCATAAATGTTCTCAACGAGGCCAATGACAGGGTAAAATAACTTTTTCAAGACAGATTTACCTTTGCGAATTGACTTATGATTTAATAAGATTGAAAACTTAAAACATGGCCCTTCAACATTTAATGTTCTGTTCGTAGGAATACTATCACAGTTTCTGTAGGCTACATGTACTTACATTTGTAGTTAGATGAAAAACTTCTGTTTTTATGGATAAGGGGTTCCCTTTTTGTAGGCAGGGTGGTTACATTTGTTCGGCAAGTTTCACAGCATTTGAAAGATCTAAGGTCATACCTGTCACGTGAATTCCTGAGAAAAGAGAGGACATTACAAGAAACTGATAGGTGGAAGACTTCGGTATTTCGACAGTTTCTGTTGTAATACAGATCCAGTTGTTTAAAAACATGATTCTTCCGCCAATATATGCAAACACTTCACACTTGTATCAAGGCAAGGCAATTCTTGCATCGGCCATATTGTGATTATGCAAAACAGTTTGGTCAATTATAATATGAGGAAGACCAGATGAGGATATGCTTAAAAAGGTTTTGTTTGTTGAGTGCTTTAGAAGTAATCCAGAAAACGTCTATACATGTACAGATCCTTTGCATTCACCTGATTTGCGAATTTATAGAGTATCTCATTTGCTGGGAGATATTAGGACAGCACGTATAAAGGAAGTTACTTGCACGTGTGTGCTTCTTCCATATAGGGACTGCCATGTTGCTATTCCTTTAATCCAGAATATTGTGTAGCTTTATATTCATTTTATTGTGAAACATGTTCTTTATGAAACGAAAATAAACCCTTAAAATTCACACCACGATTATTTAGTGCTCTACATTTTCTTATTTTTGAAGGTAGATTTTACGCATTGTCATAGGGCCATGACATGTTTCACTTTGACGGAATTAGGTCATTCCAAGTGGGAACTTTACGTATAACCAGTGAAAGTGGGATTATTTTCTAAACTGTTTTGTCAAAGGCGGAGATAAATCCTTGATTATTACTTCAAATTTTTGGAAGTTTCATCAAAATTTTTTGTTTTTACTGCAGAGTTATTCATCCAACACATATCAAGTTACAAGTGCTAGTTACTCACTCCTTTCTTATTTAGGTTCCATAAAAATCCTATATTTTATTAAACAAATGAACACCAACTTCCACCAAAACCCAAGTTTACTTAAAGACATCTGAAGAAGGAAATCCAAGATTTTCATTCTAAGTATGTCTTAGTTGACGCCTACATTATATCAATGTTTTACAATACGAACTAAATAGCACTGTATATTTAAAGCTTTTACACTGATTCCTTCGGTTGTACAAAATTTGGTCACTGATCACATCACTGAAGTTTCTAATTTGAAAGCTCGTATAGCTGATCAACAAATTAAACTTCCAATCATGTACTGGATTCCTAAATTGCATAAACAACCATATAAAGCTCGCTTCATCGCTAATTCAAGCTCTTATTCCACTACAAATATTTCAAAGCTATAAACATCATGCCTAACTGTAAAAGCCCACGTGAAAAGATAAAGTCTACGAAAACTCTGGTAAACACTTATTTTGGTCGATTAAAAATTCTGGCGAAATCTTGGATAAGTTTAAAATTAATAATTACAAAATAGCTTCAGTCAGTACATATGATTTTTCTATAAATAAAATCTTAACAGTAGATCAGTCGGAAGCACCGAGAGCAAGACAGTGAAAATTGCAGACTCGGTTTGATTGAGTCTATTCATGTGCAATAATGGGAAATGCAACACTGCCCACGCCCCCCCCCCCCCCCCCAGCACCGGCTTAAGCAGCATTCAATCTTCAATCTAAATGAGTTGAAATCAATGAAGGACCAGAAAATATAACAACACTGAAAGTACAACAACACTGTAAAACCTTTTTTACTAGCTGCATTATTAAACATTTGTAAAGCCCTATATTTATGTCAGGTTTGGGAATGCAGTTTTCAGACAAGTAATTGGTATTCCTATGGGAACAAATTGTGTACCCCTTCTCGCAGATTTATTATGAAAGAGACTTTATGTTGAGCCTTTATCCAGATACACAGACAGACATTATTACTGCAATTAATCTTATTATGGATAATACGTTTGTTTGTTTGTTTGTTTTTTTGTTGTTGTTGTTGTTGTTTTTGTTTTGTTCTTGTTTTTTTTGCTATTTATACTATTTTTCCACGGGAGCGCCAGTTAAATAAAACTATCAATAATTCGGATACTGATCCTTCGTTTTTAGATTTACATCTCTCTATTTATGATAATATTATACATACCAAAATTTATGACAAGAGGGATTTTAATTTTAGTATTGTAAATAATATAATCCCCCATTTGGAGGTGGGGTTTACCTCAGGCTACATCTTATGGAATATTTCTAAATAATTTGGTTTGCCAGAGCGTGTAGTCATGTTTAGGATCTCAGTGAATGTAATCAATATATTACAAATAAACTTCTTCAACATGGCTACCGTTATTACAAATTGTGTAAATATTTTGCTAAATTTTACTATCGTAATTCTGATTTGGTTTCAAAATTCAGTAGTAATTACACTTCTGTGAGAAGGTATTTCAAAACCCGATTTCTATAAGGGATGTGATTTACAAACTTCTTATGATTTTGGGTCATGGTATTTTCTCAACTGTATTTGGTAAAATTATAAAACGTTGAGACATACCGCATGTTTAGTGTTAAACCCGTTTACAGTTGGACACTACGCTTCCCTCTTTGATTGTGTCTTACGAAAGAGGGGGAGGACTCGGTGATAAGCAGTTTTTAAATCCCACCAGGACTAAACATTTTTGATTTCTGCCTTCTGGCCTGCTTCGTCGGGCCCTTAAGGATGTTTTTCTTGAAGCTCTGTCTTTTGCAAAGGCATGTGCATATGTTTTCGGTTTTTAAGTTTGCTTTTTATATAATTATGCAGGAACATTTTTGTGTTTTACATGCCATGCCATAGCGTGTGTTATAGATTCATCTGGAGAGGATTACTTTTATTTACATTGTCCCGTGACTTTGGAACATGGTGGGGGGGGGGGGGGGGTAAGAGTGAGATTGGGTACGCATCATAAACCGGTTTAAGCTCCCCAGTGGTGTTTTTGCCACTGGCCGTTCCAAGGCGGTGCCCTTCTATGTTCCTTTATTTGTTCGTTTTGTCCTCGTGTGATTGCTTTGTATGTTAGTGTGTGTGTGTTGGTAGTATGTACATTTGCGTGCTGTGTATTTTGTTTTTGGGAGACTGCGTTGTTGAGACTAGGCATTCCCTGTTTGATATTTATCCTTGTTGTTTTTTTTTCTATGTATGTATGTACTTTTATATACATATAGTGAACGTATTTACAAACTCTGATCAGTAAATGTTCTGCTATTAGTAAAGACGCAAAAAGCTGTAATATCAGAGTTATGAAATTTCCATGTAAACAATTATTAATTTTTCTTAAATTTTCATCAAACAAAAAATATTGTTTCCTGCAATGTTTATTTCAGAAATGTGCTAATTTTTAATACATAATCTAAGTCGCATTCATTTCTCTAAATTACAGCAATTTTATTTTTTCGATCCTGCAAGAAAATGAATTTGTAAAGTGTTAGAGGTCGGTACTGTTTTTTCCAAAGTTGATTCGCATGTGTCGATGTAGGCACGTTAAAGACCCAGGTTGTCTTTTTAAAACAAACTAGGCTAAAAAAACAAAGACAAATATCAAACAGGAAATGCCATGTTCCAAAAATGCAGCCTCTCCAAAAAGAAACCCACATCACGCAAACGCGCACACTACAAACAAACACACGGGGACAAAACGAACAAATAAAGGAATAAATGGGGCACCGCCTTGGAACGGTCAGTGGCAAAAACACCACTGGGGAGCTTAAACCGGTTTTTAAGTTAGCCGGACATGCATTTATGTATCTAAAACTTCCTATATATATGTTCTAATGGCTTCGTTTTGGTCTGTCCCGCTGGTCAGATCGCCCTGTCTCTGTACTTGTCGAATATGAACACCGCGTCTTGAGTGGCTGTGATATATGTGTTTTCACGAAAATAGCACCATTTATATATATGGGTATAAGACAATATTGTAAAGTGAGGGATTTTTTTTATGTTTTCGCCTAGTGACTATATTCGAGAGAAAAAAAAACGCTGTTTCTGTTATAATTATTTTGTCGCCATATGAGCGACACCTCCAGAATATTTTAGTAAGTTTAATTATAATAGAAGACGCTTCAATAACAGAAGATTCTAGTGTTCTTTCACATGCCTCTTGAGAAACACTCATACACGATATTCTTGTCCAGATGTTAGTAATTTTAGTTGAAGGAGCGATAGCTCTAACTCACGACCTTTGGTTTCTTAGTCAGACAGTGATCGTTCGCTGATAAAACTGTCTACAATGAAACACTTTTTAACCTATATCACCTCAAAAATATCGACACACTCAGAGATTATATCACGGGATACTAATTACGTGTAGAATTTTCACTCTGATTGTATAGATGGTACCTAAAGTTTTGATACCTAAGGCCAAGAACAGTGTACCGAGCATTTTATCTAGTGTCTTTAAATCATAAAATGATTTTTTTAGAAAAGTGTGTCACTGAATATAATTATAACCTGTTTCCTGGCCTTAGAATTGGCTTAACTGATCTAGAAGATTAAGAAGTTAACAGCTTTATTTGGTACACCCAACTTTTTCTTGCGCACATGATACTTTGGCTATTTTATCAAATAAGTCGACTGATTGCCTTAAGATATATCTTCGACTATATCATGTCAATTTCATCACATACGTTACACAATATAACAATCACAGAGAATTCATGTAATACTGCGTGGTAAAACTTTTTATTTCAAAGACTAAGGGTGTTTTTCATTATTATTTTTCAGTTTAAAAGAATGTCTGAAACCGTGTCATTTATACTGAGTACATGTTGATAAATCTATAAGGGATTATTAATCAGAGTAAAACTAAAACAATGAATATTAGGAATAATGAACAAAGCTAAGTACAAACTGAATAAGTGAGTAATAAAGTATACTTGAAAATCGCGCATTTGATACGAGATTAGTTTTTTACTGAAAAGGGATTATTTTCGGTATTATATCTCATGTTACACGCTTAAATATAAAGAGAAAACATCAATTAAGTGTAGACATGTATTATTAAAAATAAAATAAACGTTTCTAGTTTCAGTTCTGAAGCTTCCAACATGATGCGAATATTGAGTCCGGAGTAAGTTACACGCATATCAGTAAAGTACTCATATAGTTTTTCTCATACTTTTGCAAAAAATGAAATTCGAGAGCAGATTAATTAAACACCTAAAACTGGCTCATGCAAATTGAAATGACAATTTATAATTCCACAATGTAGTTAACTACAATTTTCCATAAATGTATAAAAATATAAGATTTTATGTTTATTTTCTTCATATAACTTAACTCTTTGAACAGGGTCACATTTAACATGCCAGTGCCATTGTTGCGACAATACCGGTATTGTTATACACTTAATGAATGGCTTGCCGATGGATAGTTTTGACTTTTGACCGGCACGCCATTCAATTAGTGTTTTATTACATGAAATCAGAAATAAATTTTCATAATTATTCTCTTCAAGTTTTGACTTAAGCTCAGCAAAATTTAGAGTTTAACTATGAACACGTCTACAGCAAAACACTATGGACTGGTGGTTTGTACAAGGAGTCATGTGATATAATTCCTTATACCTTATAATTAAGACAGAATATTGTTGTTTGTGCTTCTGCCTTTTAGTATGTTCTATTTACGGCTTCAAAAAACAGACAGTAGAATTTCATATTGCTGTTGTTGTGTGTATACCCGATTTCCGATAATTTAACTGCTGCAGATGTGGTTCACTTATACTGATAACATCTGTACCATTCCCATTTATTTCTGTACAATTCATACGTTAATTATATGCATGAAACCGAGAAAAAAATCTAGAAAGATATAAAAATAACTCTACTGAACTGGTGTTTATGTGCTTTCAAGACATATCATATGTATCGGGTAAGTAGTTTGTAGAAATGATCAAATGTTATTTTCCTATGCATAATTACCTTACAAACACCATTTTTAAGATTGTAGTTTAATTAAGAGTCTGGCCTAACACATTAAGGGTTGAATCATCAGATAGTGTTTTCACAGACATTAAGTCAGTTGCAATTGATTATATAAAGAATAAAGCATACACCATTGTTTCTATGTTATGCAATCCATTATCAGTGATTGTAGGTCCCCGTTGCATAAGAAACTGCAAGCTCTATTCGTCATCCAAGTTAAGCCCTGAACCTTTAATCTCATCCAGGAGTTTTTCTATTTTCTTTGCCATTTCTGGTGTCAATAAACTTTTCCATGCACCGGCTTTTCCTAAAATATAAAATAAGTTTGTGGATAGCCATCACTACAACTAGAGCTTATCACTGAAGGCAATTAATATCCACATACCGCTCTAGTACAGGGAAAGAAAAATGAAATTAAGCTATTTTACCTGACTTTGGACCAAGTGACTTGGGTTGTGCACTCTTCGTGCCGACCTGATGAGGTTAACAATTGACGAATCCTTTCAGTGATTAAGAAGATATGCAGCAGTCACACATTTAAGCTATATGAACTTTGACCTACAAGTGTGGCATTGACTTTGGTCCTAGTGCCTTGGTTGTGCGCTCTGCTTGTCGTCTTGATAAGGTCATTAGTTTTATGAAAATCTTCCAAGCGGTTTAGACAATATAGAACGGGCAAGAAGTTTAGTTATTTGACCTTTGACTTTCAAGTGTGACATTGACCTTTGACCTAGTGACCTGGGTTGTGCGCTCTATGTATTTTCTTTATAAGGTCAGCATTTTCTAACGGTTAAGAATATAGACAGAACCGACGGACGAACCAACGGACAGAAATAAAGCCACCCCCCCCCCCCCACTCCCATATACACTTGTACTTTATATCTCGGGGTATAATAGTTCCAATTCACATGAAGAAAACTAGTGAAATATACTTGATTGCGAATGTAAAACAAACAAGGTTTTTATTTCATGTTTTTCAATGGTTTAAACCAAAATGTGCATGTGTTTATACTTTCCCTCCAGTGAAGAATGTATTTGATAATTTTCTGATAAATTTTACATTGATTCTTCAATAATTTATTGAAAAACCTGTGATAACATACTACATTACTTCTATTTCACATAACATTGCTTTGCCACTACTGACTGCATTGAAAAAAAAAAGAATGAGGTGACGATTTCTATTGTATGACCAAACCTTTGGGCATATTTTACATATTTCAAAGATTACACGAGTGTTTTAGTTAAAAGTCATTATTCAGTTAATAATCAATGTCTATGACACATGAACTCGGTTAACTTTCATTTGTTTTCAAGAAAAAACTAAATTGAGCCTGGTGTAATTCTGGAAACGTTCCATTTTGAAGCATACTGTAACTTTTATGTAACTAACATTACCCTGATTAATAAACCCTCCATCTCCATCATACACTTTCTTGATGTCCCTCCAGTATGACATGTTACACATTGGATTATTTTTCATGTTGTCCACTGAACAGTAGTCACATATTTTCGCGACGTCGTCTTCTGTCAATGTCCGACCGAGAAATTCAGCTATTTGTCTTGCTGTCTTCGGTTTATCCTTCAACGACAGAAAATCAATGACAGACTATTGTATTGTTCTTGAAGATGATTCTCTGAGATACTGAAGCAAAGGGAAAAGTCTGGTAAAAACACTGGACTTTTACCATTGTTTTGAATAACCAAACAAATTCAGAAAAAAAGTAAAACTCACATAGAATATTTGCGATCCTGCGCTTCGTTTCCAAGGCACACGGGCCAAATACTTGTAATTTTACCGCAGCACTACGTACAATGAAGAGATATAACGGGTATTTGTTTGTTTCAGTGTAAGATTGAAATAACTTTCACGAGTGAACACCAGATGCAATATTTTAACAAGTGATGCTCATTTCTAATAAGAAGTTGAGAAATTAGACAAAAATACCGCTCTGATTCTTTGATAATGATTATGATTCCCAAACATAAACACTCACACGTTACGTGCGGTTCAATATACGGACGGTTATCAGCGAAAAAGGGTAGGAAGTAAGCGTTTGAGCACATAGCTAGCTAGGGCAGATTTATGTGGAGAGATATTGGTAACTAAAGTTGCAAAACTCAGTATGGATTAGATTGCAACTTTTATGCTACAAAAATACGAGACTTTAGACGTAGATACTGACTTTCATTTGTTCAGCCTTGACGAAATATTTGAAATGTCTAGTTAATGGTCATTTCTTTATCACTTTTGTAATGGTTAAGGTCTTTATTGCACGTATCATGAACCTTTCTTACCTTTACAACATCTTCGTATTTGAGAAATAGTACATTTTTATCAATCCGTCTTTCCCAGAATTCCAATACATGTCTTGGCCAAGGGCAAAACAGTCCTGAAGAATACAATTATTTAATTGATTAGGCCATACCAAATTGATATGTCGTTCGTCGGAACTACCGCATCAATAATTTCATTCCCGAAGAAAAAAAATAAAAATCACCCGCACGCACGTACATAAAAATCTCCGAAAAAAAATTTTTTTTCCCGATTACGCGGTCCGGAATAATAACGGCAAAGCAGGTTTTATCGCTGTTTTAATGCGTCAAAGTGATATTGATCGGATTTCATGCATCCGTAATACATGTTACTGATGACCAAAACTCAAAAAGTCAGGAATTATGGTGTTGTTCATCATTTGTTTTAAATCTGGAGTGTCTGTGCTAGTGCCACACATGGCCTTCGATGTGTCGGTAGGTTATGAAGTAGGCACGTTCTACTTTTGTTCAATACAGCGAAAGGAACGAAGCACGACTTGTAAGACGTGCACGGGGATGCAGTTAAAAATATTTGGAAATATTGTTCAGATATAGTTTTCAAACCATTTGTTATCAGTTGTTTAGTTCAGTATGTTATATCTAGAGCCCAAACCTGAGGCCGACTACTATCTTAAAAAAATGTTTGTTCACAGATCCTGACCGACCTATCACATTGTCTAGGCCAAATCTTTTTGAACATACTTTCTTTAGTACAGCAGTCAGATATTCTATCAAAACACATTTAGTCAATTTAAAAATTGTTTAGCTTTTCAAATAAGTAGTGTAGATATACAATCTGTCCTTTGTAACCCCAATTTTGCCTGTTTGTCTATTACTTGGCTGTGAATTGATAGAACGAAAAAAAAAACTGGAAAAAACAGACCTCCCCAACTCTAAATGTCTAGTTTAGTCAAAGCAAAACAAACAACACTTTAAGGGTGGCCATATAACACTTTAAGGGTGGCCATATTGGGATCATTCTTTGTCAGTCTTGTTATCATTTTTGCCTGAAATGAATCTCCACCACAAAAACATAAGCTAGCCTGATCTGTTAAGAAATTATTCCAAAGGGATTCGAGCAATGTCGAAGCATCTGTATGACCAACTCTGTTTGGTCTCACTGGTCAAGTGGTTTGTTCCCTTCACCTCTATGGGTTGGAGTTCCACTAGGGGCACAAAGTTGTTCATGTGCCGAAGCCATTTAACTGTGCTTCAGAAGAAATGTTATTCCACACATGTGCCTGTTTTGTCTTAAATATTCCTCATGCTGTGCCGTTAAATAGGCAGGCCTTCAGAATGATGTAGAAAAATCAAAATTAAAAATAAGACACTCATCCCTTAGAAATTATAACTAAAAAAAAACAAAGTGATTCAGTGAGGTTTAGCAAGAATTTATTTGCAAAATCATTCATGTAGTCTTTTAAACATAATAGAAAAGCTATATACTGTGTTACCCACACTGTAAATGTTTGATTTCTGTGTTATTTCTAAAGAAATGTTAACTTCATGTATAATCATAACCGCCTCCTCAAGGGTCAAAGCTGGGAAAAAAAATAAAAAAAGCCCGCTCGCTCCATGTAAAATCTACCCGCCTCTGAAAAAATCAAAATTGAGAAAAAAAAAATAAAATAAAAATTTCGCTCGCCCGCTCCAATTTTTTTTGAAAATTTTCCGAAGAACTATTTATCAATTTGGTATGGCCTTAGCTTTGTATTTTGTCCAAGTCCTTCAATCGAGAGCAAGTGATTGTCAAGCTAGACTGAAAAAAAAAGGTTCGGGACGTGTTACAGAATCTGACAGTCTCCACAAAATTTCATTAAAACACACGTTTAAAATATCCAACTAGGAATCAACTTTCAAGTTTATTCTGTATAGGAAGGGCCTCTACGGCCACATGTAAATACGTGTACATGAATATATACTTTTACCTGTACCGTTGACAAATTCATCAACAAATACTTCAAAGGCAATATCATTTTCCAAGACAAATCCTCCCCATTGTAACAATCTGTAAAACGATGTTGCTATATCTTTTGGATTTCTGACGATGTAAATAATCTGAAGTGATGAAGGAATATTTATTTGTGGTTGATCTTTTTCTCAGTCAAATTAATAAGCTTAAACCACTTGTTCCTGTCGAGGCTTTTTGTACAGGTTTGATAGCTTAGCCGAACATCATACATCGTTAATGCTCTAATTTAAACTATGCTATTCAAGTACTGACGCATGTTCACCTAACTTAGCCAGAAGCATCGTTGCTTGCATAAACCTTCCTCAAATCTGTTTGACTGGATTGCTCGACAGAAAAGAAAAATATAGAAAAATAACTTCTCTTCATGACGCCTTCGATTCCCCAAAATTGGTGAGACGCATTTCTAAAACCCTGTTACAAAACAATTAAACTATTGAAAAATTAAAAGTTTTTGGTTTTCTGTATCATGGGCATTCCATAAAGATCTACTCAATTCAGCACATTGCTTGTGCATACTAAAAAGCTATACAAACGATTCATCATGTACGTCCATCCATCTGTCTGTTTGTGGAAGTAATATCAACACGTTCCTTTCTTACAGGATAATGATATTTAAGTTTATCAAAATATGTCAGTACGAGAAGATTTCAGTCAGAGTTAACAATTACAAAGTATACTTTGTACAATTGCCTAGAAAAAAGTATTGAAGCAGAAATGCATAATTTAAAAAAATACTCGCAAATGATAAAACTTGAAAAGAAATACTGGAGGAAAACGGGTTTTACCCTGCCTTTTCCTTTCTGTAGCTGCACAGGAAGCATGAAGTGATGAAGATGACATTTGATCATCCTGGGTGATTTCATTTCTTCAACGTATTTTACACCTTCAAACAAGGAAGAACTGAGACATTTTAAGGACACAGAAACTTTAAACAAGCTAACACTATCATGGCAATCTTAAATACGACACTGCTTAGATTTTTTTATTTAAAAGCTACTGCTGACGAAATTATTGCAGAAAACACAAATCAAGTGGAAGGTGGAGGTAGTCAAATTTCAGGATGCGACCGCTAAATAGAATAAAAAAAACGAAAGAATAACTACTAGGACAACTGTTAAAGAAGGCAGAAAACACACTGTTAAAGGAGGCAGAAAACACACAAATAGTTGAATAATAGAGGAAGACCCCGGTCAAGAGAACTGAATATTACCTGTTAAAATAGAGACCAAATTCCTATGTCAATATAATTGAATAAAGCATATTGCATAGTGCATAGTAGATGAAAAAGCTCTTCCAATAGATTGTTTATTTATTAGGAAAAAAAGGAAACTTTGTTGTACCTTTGTAATAAGGGAAACGGTCGTCTTTCTGTTCCAACTGTGGAAACCGTGCATCTAACTGGACAGATCTAGCCGTTTCAAAATCTAATGTTTGTACTAAATAAGTTAGTTCTTGTACAAGTGTAGTTCCTGTGGAAAAATCAACAGAACTTTAAATTCAGATTGATAAGCACCATGACCATCCCTTGATAAAAACTTTATATAAGTATTTAAAAATACCTTTAAAATTTTAAGCTCGCATTCATGATCAACAAACAGTCTGAAAGTCAATATATCTGAAAGTACAATGTGAGATCCCTAAGTGCTTAGTTCAGTTTATTACAAAAATATTTGACATTTTTTTTATTGTTTTATAACGAATGTGTCATGTATTTACGAAAAAAGTGAATATCTTACATTATGTATAGAACTGCTACCTACCTGACCTGGGAAAACTGCAAACCCATATATCGTCATCCCTTGTGTCCATCTTCTCTATATCATCTATTTCACATTCAAACATTGCAATACCTTTATAAGTAGCTCTTCTCAATTGCAAATTTTCCTTTTCACCTTCATTCTTGCTTGTTTCGGCCATTGTTTTAAGGTCTAGAGAAATACATTATGATAGAAACTGAATTTTTTAAAAATATATCTGAGTGAACTGTTGGCTAGATAACTGACTACTGATGACAGACGGACGAACCGGCAAAGGACATCCAATGACCCTAAAAGCTCACTACAAGCACGTCATACTCAGGTGAGTTAAAATGTGTACGTGATTGTCTATAAAACCAAGAACAATAACTGCGACGTGTCTGTTTGTTTTGCTCAAGTTTTTTTTTTCAAAAACAAAGTAAAACACATTATGTTATCTTATCTGCTTCAAGGACATAGAAAATCCGTAAGAATCTGGAAGACAAATCCCTCATTCTGCACCCCAGATCGGCGGAGGTAGCAGCAGCACACAGCAAATAGCCACAGCAACATTTTCAAGGTCCACAAACGACTAACACTCTAGATAAAGTGCAGCAAGATCCAGTAAAAGGGCGGATGATATAGTCTGCCCTTCCGTGCTGCAGCAACATTAATACCAGACAGTGACTCTTCGGAAAGTACACCAGAGCGTCTGATATAGAAATACTGCCTTGTGTGGCCATTACTTGGGAAAGTTAGTAAAAAAACAGTACGCTAAAGGCCTCAACAGACGGTAGGATATACTTGTACAACACCAATTAAATGTAAGATATACAGTCAAATATTATCATGTGCGCAATGGTATTCCTTGATTTCTGTGATTTTTTTTTGTAACCCGTAAGTCTTGACTTGCAAAATACAACATGTTCTATTTCGTAAGTTTTGCATTACGAACCAACCACTTGACGAGCAACAAATTAATGAATTATTAGCTGACAATGAGGCAAGTGATTGAAATTCCAGAAATAATTGTCCAAAATATAAACATAACTCTGAAACAAAATGGCTTCCAATGCACAATGGAAAAAGGAGACATTGATGAATGAAAAGTTAATTGATTTGTATCATGCGCAGTCGGATTTGTGGGACATAGAAAATCCGAATTATTCTAAGAAAGACTATAGAGGAACCCATTGTCTACCTCGAAAACGATCTCTCTGTTGCAGGTTAATTGCTGCATAATCACAATTTCACACATAAATACAATAATTCCATCTATAATCCTGCATTGGATCCATTTTGGAGTACTTTTTTAGGTAAACTCCGTGATTTATAGGGAGTGGAATAAAATTGTACGATTTTAAAATTGTACATCTTTGAGATAATCGGTGTTGTACAACTAGAACCTACCGTCTGTGGACACCTTTACTCTGACAAAATAGTATTGAGATAATCGGTGTTGTACAACTAGAACCTACCGTCTGTGGACACCTTTACTCTGACAAAATAGTATTGAGATAATTGGTGTTGTACAACTAGAACCTACCGTCTGTGGACAATTTTAATTACTCTGACAAAATAGTATTGAGATAATTGGTGTTGTACAACTAGAACCTACCGTCCGTGGACACCTTTACTCTGACAAAACAGTATTGAGATAATTGGTGTTGTACAACTAGAACCTACCGTCTGTGGACACCTTTAATTACTCTGACAAAATAGTATGTTACTTTGAGAAAATAGGATGGTCGTTTAACAAAATAGTACTTCACTCTGAGAAGATACACTGGCCATGATAGCATAGGTTGGTCGTTCAACAAAATTATACATCACTCTGACAAGATAATGTATACGTTGGACATGATAGCATGTTACATTGAGAAAATAGGATGGTCGTTTCACAAAAATAGTACGTCACTCTGAGATGATAGTATGTTCATTGGACCTGATAGCATGTTGCTTTAAGAAAATACGATGGTCGTTTAACAAAATAATATGTCATTCTGGTAAAATAGTACATACCTTAGACATGATGATGAAATCAACATGATAACACAGTAATTAACGAGTCATAACGGAATTTTGAGAAGATACTACTATAGATTCCTCTAACATAAGACAGCTTTAGCGTTCAATAACATTTTAACCCTACGGTTCACAAAGTAATTCAGTTCCAAACGATAGTAAAACAACATTTAAAAACAATGATAAAAAAGTCTAACTGTTTAGGAAGTACAAGATACAAAATGAAAATGTACTAGATACAGTTCGTTTTCAACAATATCATGTTTGTAAACATTAAAGATTGCGTTTTGCAACCTAAACTCAAGGTTCCATATTTTAATGTGGGTTGTATAAGAAAAACGGGAACTCAATTAAGCTAAAACAAAACATATAAATCAAGAAGTAGAAAGGTCATTTTGTAAGTAGAGAAATATTAGTTTGAAAACGTGTAAACACATATGACCTAGTAACCGAACTGTAGATGAGAGGTAAAAACATCAAATAAACCATTGAACCTAACACTTACTTGATTGTTGTAACAGTATGTTACCTTTAATCTTGATTTTCTAAATCAATTAAGCCGAGAAATATTCAGTTATAACATCCGAGAACAGATAGTGATACACTTCTAACACAATTTAAGTTCATGCAGATATGAACTAGATATAGACATTAGGTGCATATTTTATAAAACAGTGTGCTATCTCTACAATGAGAATTTACTTTTTGTGTTTGAATATGCGATGCGAGTTTACTAATTCAGCTACGCGAAAAGAAGCAGCCGATTGTTGTTTTCTCGTTGATTTTGAAGCGACTAACCCACACATCGTATTATGTGAACGTTGCTTTTAAACTTTGTGTCGAATTGGCCAAATAAGAGGCAATTTACGGATTGAAGTGCATATTTGTACTTTAAAATAATCATAATTGCTAGAATTGAAGTTTCAGTGGCAAGAACTGAGTTTCAGCTATTGGAAGAAAATTAGTTGAGTAGCCTTGATCTTGAAATTATGACGTAATGACTTGCAGATGCGAATACATGCCTTCGCTGAGCTAATTTAAAGTGGAGTTGTCATTTTAGCAGGGGCCTCAGGAAAACTGGAATAGTGAAAAACGGTACGGGGATGGCAGATTTGATCTTATTTTCAGATTTTACAGTGTTACCGGAGTGTGAAACCGTGTAGCAGTTCATTGGGGCTATCATTTGCAGGGAATTTTCTGTAGCGATTTGAAAATCGGCAAATTTAGCTTTTTTCGTCATCTGTTTCCGTGACCGAGAGAACACAAAATTCAGGTCTTGTAAATAGAAAACTAGATATAAGAGATGTATTGCAGATGGTTTGTAACGATTGACATACAGTCATATTAATTTTGCAATATCTTTATTTCATTCCCATAATCCCTGCACAAAACTCGGACCCTTAGCTCAAAGGTCAAGGTCACATTTGGAGGTCATATGTAAACAGGGCTTTATGCAATTTCATACCCGTCCATTACTCTGTCATTCATCAAGGAATTTTAATATTACTTGGCACAGATGATCCCGATAATCAGACGATGTGGCATGCGCAAAACCCGGACCTCTACTTCAAAGGTGAAGGTCATAATTTCTAAAAATAGAAATAATCTACCATTCCTATCTTTTTAATTAACGTTTGAACAGTAAGGGGTATTGGCTTCATACTTTCCCTTGAGGGAATTCTTTTGGTTGGGGTCAGGTCAAGGTCACCAAGGTTGTTTTTACTAAAAAAAGAATTAATAGAAAACTTGGCTTCTTTTACGGAACCGACATGCATCAAACCGGCAAGAAAACAAAATGATAATAATAGCAATAATAAACATGCTTAACAATCTGGTACTGACCAAACCGTAAAAGTAAGAGAATATGTTCTCTCCATTTCTCGACGGAAACGTGGTCTACTTTCGTTTATTTGTAAACATTTGAATAGATTTTTCCCGAATGGCTTTGTTTAAAATATTTTAATCAATAATTATGATTCAACGGTTTTCATCTGAACTGTCATCATTGGCGCGGAAAGAATAAGTACTGAACTGCGTCTCAGTTTTGTAACCGATGTGGAATAAATAAATTAAATTATACCAGATTTATCAAATACGTTCAAAGATGCTTTACATACAAAAGAAGCCACTCAGGCCGGGTGCAAAATTCTTCGTCTGCCAGTACAGACACAGAGCGATCAGAGGTGCAGTGCAAGAGAAAACCAAAAGAATTGAAAAAAATCAGATACAGGCATGCCCGGCTGACTTATCCTGGCTGGTATATAGCAAAGATCTTTTCCTCGGAAGAAAACAGTAATGACCTCACAGTCAGATGCAAGACGCTCGGGAGCATCTCTGAAGCTCTATTGAAGCATATTACTGCACGACTATAATCTGTTGATTGATTTCAGCAGAAGCAAAGTTGGCTGTAAACGAAAAACATATATAGTATGACTGACCAGTTTTGGTAGATTCATCTGGTAAAGAAATATAGAACTCTTAACAAATTGTACAAGAATTCGGAAATCACAACTTATTCAAACTATTCCACAGCAGATTTATGCTCTTTCTTTAAAAAAGAAAATACGCGTATCAACATCGTAAATTTCCATCCCTCTTCTCTGTAATCTTTGTATGATATCTGAAGTACGAAAATATATTGGAAGCGGTGGTCTAGTGGTTAGGGTGTCGGTCGTTCATCTAAAATGGTATCTCAACCACACGTTCTCACATGGCACCAACAATGGGTTTTTTTTTCAGGAAGCGAGCTCGATAGTGGTAAAAATAAGTTTTGAGATTCTTCACAATCGAGCAAAAACAAATTAGTATAAACTCAACTAAGAATATTGGAGTTAATCGGGCTGGCCAGACATGGAGCTATCAGAACATTTGGAATAATAAGCTGAAGAGGTGCCTTGGGTGGAAACTCCTGCAGAAGTATATTTTGGAAGGCTCGACTTAAAAAGAAATGGTCCAATTCTTCATTTCTTCATGAAAGATAAGAAATTGTTCATATACTGTAACTGTGAGTTCAAATGAACAGTTAGAGACAAAAGAAATGATACCATACTTATACAAAAGATAAAAGGTGGGAAATTGCCAAAACTGATGTTCCGAGCCCAGTACAGTGCTTGATAAGAATTTGATATAGAAAAATACACATCTGAAAAAGTCAAATGAACGAAGTGGCCAATGAAAGGCAACTCACGTGTAATATTAACCATATTAAAAAAATGAATGAAACTTCGTTATTTTGTTCAGTCCACCTGTTGATGGTAGGTGACAGGTTTCAATAATGTTTATGTCGGCACCTAGTATACTTCCAAAAGAATATATTTTTTCACCGCTGGCTGTTTTTTTTTTTTTTTTAGTAGGAACAAACTTGATGAACTCCTGGGAAAAGTTCAATTATTCTCACCTAGTTTATACCCTTGATAATTCTAATGTGCGTAAAGGTAACATGAATTGAAAGACTTCATACATATTAATAGTTTTAATATCAATAAGAATTCTTATTATGAAAATATTTTGATCCTTTGACTCAGTTTATCACAAATTAGGGATTTAAGTGAAATCGACCAGTTTCATTATTAATCCTGCCAATGAATCCTTTATTTACTTTCTTACAGAGAAACATGGTTTATCCAACCAGTGTGATTATAATAAAGAAGTCAATAGTGTCGATTTGATTTTGTATACAGTGTATCGATTTGCATTCTGAAGCATGTGCGTAGCATACATGGCATTTGATAAATACAATTTGGTAGCACCTTTTCCGACAAAAAAATAACAGGAGCTCCCAAAGTATCTATCTAAAACCAGTATATTTGTGAGTATTACAGTTGCCAGGGTTTAAAAGTAAAAATAAAACCATCTTTTAAGGACTTTCGTGGCAGAGATTCAAGGTACAATTCAACTACAAAAAAAAGTATTTATACACCTGAAACGTGTCGTTACGTAATTTGAAAGTGTTTGACATAACTAATATTCATGACAAATAGTTTTTCTAAGAATTGTCTGAGCAGTTTCATGACAAAAGTGGTCATTTCATTCTTTACATATTTTCGAAGGAAACCTTACGTCGCGCGATAATGGGACTGACAGGTGTTGCATATACAAGCAAAAAGTGCGGGAGTTTACTTAAAAACACTTCAACATTAAGTCAGAAATTCATCCGGCAGCTACGCCCTGTGTTCATGACTGCAATAACTACCCCCGTGTCACTTTCTCACTGTTTTTCATACTGAAGTATAATACAGAGGAAATACACCGGAACGATTTCATTGATGGATATCAATCATAGAAATAATTACAATGGCAAATCTATAGTTTCATTTATTCATTTAGAGGGATGAAAGAAAAAAATTTGAATATACGAAACACATATGAGCCGCGCCATGAGAAAACCAACATAATGGGTTTGCGACCAGCATGGATCCAGACCAGCCTGCGCATCCGCGCAGTCTGGTCAGGATCCATGCTGTTAGCTTTTAAAGCCTATTGGAATTGGAGAAACTGTTAGCGAACAGCATGGATCCTGACCAGACTGCGCGGATGCGCAGGCTGGTCTGGATCCATGCTGGTCGCAAAGCCACTATGTTGGTTTTCACATGGCACGGCTCATATAAATATATACCATCGGTGTTTTCATGACAGTTTATGGACTTTTCATCAGCTGACTACTCAATTGTATTCTACGAAATTTCGGATTTTTCATGGATCCTTAAAGAATTAAAAATATCATTTGTGCTATGTGATTTTTTGTCATTAAATGTACTCGTGAAACATATGAATTAACTCAAAATTTTGTTGAGGCAGGCCGTACGATCTTTTTATATTGTTATTTGGAACAGATAGATATCCATTCTACCTGATACATAGCAAGTATGACCGTGTGTAAATTTGAATAATTATCTAGACTGAATGAAAACGATACTTTTAATTTGAAAACTATGTTTTATTTGAATAAGATGCATGTCAAACATGCTAAGTAAGAAATATGAAACTGCCAAATTACTTGTTTAAACAAATAATATTGTCATATTACTTGTTTAAACAAATGAACTGATTACAGATCGAATCCAAATAGCCACTGGAATAATAGCTTGGTCTAAAGATATGAACAGATTCAGATAACGGGAAGAGTTTAAGATATAATGAGATCTAAGAAAAGAGAAACATCAGTGACTTTTTAACAATCTGTTTAAAAAGAATTTCGGGAAAGTTAAATTTATGGAGGGTCTCAGATAATATCGTTGTGGTAAATGAAATGAAGATTTAAAAACTGCGACTGAGTGTGAGACGGTTAGAGAAGTCTTAGAACCACGGATAAGAATAGCCGGGTATCGTTAATTTATTTGGTGCTTTGTGTGACATACTTTGTGACTAATATGATATCACCTAGAATCATAGAGCATATTCGTGGTGAACCTGACATGGAGATTAGTGTTTGTTCATGTTATCTTATAGACACATCACAAGGGTATGTATACATTAAGATAAAGAAACATCCTTGACATTAGATTTTTGTAACTCATCAGTAGCGAAACACCAATAATATCATGAGAAAGTTTGCTATACTTAACTTTTGCATATATGCACAAACTTGTGGGATTTTAAATTTCATTTAAAAAAATAAGCGTGGTTCTGAAAGTATACTTTTCTTGAAAACTTACCTCATATTTCATGTAAAGTTTACGCTAAAAACAAATGAGCAGCACCATGAGAAAACCAACATAGTGCATTTGCAACCAGCATGGATCCAGACCAGCCTGCGCATCAGGATCCATGCTGTTCGCTTTCAAAGCCTATTGCAATTAGAGAAACCGTTAGCTAACAGCATAGATCCTGACCAGACTGCGCGGATGCACAGGCTCGGGTCTGGATCCATGCTGGTCGCAAATGCATATTTGTTTCTGGTGCGCTCATTATTATGTAGCTGTACGCTCCAAAAAAAAACTATTACTTGTACAAATTCAACTTAGCTTTAGCGAAAAAAAAAAATTATGACATGAGCGAATTCATTTTAGTGAAAGTTGTATATTTATGATAACTTCACTGTGGAAGCTTATGACATCAGACTTGTAGGTTTGGTATGTTGTTCATTGATTGGAAACCGGTTTCAGATTGTGAAATATGAGCTAATTGGATAAATAGGTAATGTTTTGGAATTCAGTGTGCATTTGGCCTGTGTATGCCATTTAACGACTTGAAGGGGTGACGTGTTTTCGAAGAAAAATTGTAAAATCAATGAAAATGAGTCTGCATAAAACTGCTGTTTATGGTGTCTTACATAGAATCACATGTCATCCTTCCGTTTTGTGGGTATGTGACATGGTCAATTCATATAATGTAAGCCTATTAAGAAATACTTTTTTCTCTGACACTGTGCCAGTTTCATTTGAAATGTACAAGAAACCCAAATGCATGAAAAAATACAAGGTTTAGCTTGATACCAACAGTTTCCAAGTTTTTACGACAGTTTCACTACCATAAGACAAAGTGTCAGATTTTGTCAAAAATAGCTGTCGCGACATAATTTTGAAGCAGTTACCCTAAATGCAGCCTTGTTTTGCCCTGTTTTGACATTTTCTACTCTGATATGCATGCAAATTACACATTTAAACTGTTAAATATGTTCACTTTTACCTTTGATGGCCAGAAAATAGCAATCAGTAGCCTATAAATATGCAGTTTTTGAAAAAAATACACTCAAAACAGTGAAAATGTGATATTTTTATGTTTTATCCTCAATTTCAACAAAATTGCATTTAATTTGTCATTTTCTATCAAATTCTAATCAAAGTAGCCCATGGCCAGATTTCATTTTTTACCAATGTCATCTTATAAAATTAGCCTATTTCCAATGACTACAGCACACATCAGGACCCATTTTAAATGTCTGTAACTTACATTTTCTTGAAGAATATTGTCAGTGCTAACTAAAAATCAATAGAAAAGTGGGGGTCATGTTTGATGCAAGAAAAATAATTTCAGTCAAACACACAAACTGCAAAATCAGCTAAAAAATGAGATCCCAAATTATACTGGTGGTGTATGATCTACGTTTCCATGAAAAATTTTGTCATGTTGTTATTCATTTTGAAAATGCTACCTACATGTCAAGCATAGATCTGTCATGTGATTTTAGCAAAAAAAAAATGCAAAGAAAATAAGGAAAATAGCTCTATAGAGCAAAAAAAAAAAAACTGAGGACTATTTGTATCCGCCATTATACGACTACCATTTTTTTTTTCGCGCCATTTTTCTATTTAGTTTCTGTATGCCTTAACAAATAACTAGCAGTGTCAGACCTGTACAGAACTTCATGCTTAATTGTAGATAACCTTGTTAGTAAACGTTTCAATGTCATAAAGAATTGTCTACCTTGTTTGAATATAAGCCTTATTTATCATGAGAAGCCGCCGTTCTTGGCTGCCGTTCTTTTGAATCTATGATCCTTATTCAGTAATCGAGATAACCAAACAAAGGAAGTATTACTACAACAATAACACATTTTAATTTTGAAAGTTTCAAAAACAGATTTCTAGAGAGTAAACACTCCTCTTTGTAAAATGAAAGAATTGCAAACACTCACGATATGTTAAAATTAAATCATTTAACATTTCTAGCTATCCCTTTCACAAATACGAGAAATAAAACTTTGAACCTAAACTATGCGTGTTTTCGAGAAGAGAAAAAATGGCAAACTTGAGTTATTGCATGGATTTAATTTCCGGTTCTGGGAGTTTATTAGACGTGATAATTGCTAGGCGTGAGAAAAAAATAAAAATTAATGTTTAAGTTCACTGCACTTTTACAGAAATTTAAAGTAGAAAACAAGAATGTAATGAAAGACGTTTAATATTGACAAAGATTTTTAAACTTTTGAAATCAACATAGTTTGGAATCAAGCGGGTCAGTGAGCAGTTTGCCCGATTATTTATGTCAAAGGGTTTCGAATTTCAAAATCTCACATTCTTTATTGTTTTAAAAGTGACACATTTCACTGATTTTGACGACCAGTTTTTTTTTTGTTTTAAAGAAACCATAATGTTTATCTCAAAACAAATCAATGAAAACACGACCATGTAGCAATGGACTCTATATAGATCTAACGCCAGTAAACTTGATTTCCTAATGAAACTGAATCTAATAAGCAATTAAGGAGAAATTACCTACAAAACAGAGTGATAAAATTTGTGGAGACTTGAAGCATGTCTGAACGTCTGAAACGGTCTGTCGGAGCCATATGTATCTGCTGTAATATGTAAGTTTGTTTTCCTCATTTCAAACTTTATAAATATACTTAAATATGTGATAATATCTAATATATATGCAGTTCATACACTGACACTTTTTTGTTGAAGTCGACTATCTGACAAGTAAATGTGCAGAAAATATTGAATAAGTAGGTATAAAAATAATATTTTCTTTAGTCTTATACAATATATTGAGATGTCAAAGCGGCATTCACTGAATACGTTAACATAGAATATCTGGTTACTTGACATTCTTTCACTTCAGCGTTCTCGTGTCCATATTCAAATTTGAAAATTAAAACAAGTAATTTAAGATATAAGATGGTAAGATGACATAAATCACAAGTTTGTACCTTTCAGAACTGATAATACTTCATTCTCTAATCTGCCTTACTTGGGACATATCTCAGTTAACTATAAGGAGAGGTATAGAGATAAAGGCGTCGGCTGCGCAACCTGAAAGATCTGAATGGAATCACGAGTATGGATCGACTTACTCGTATGACGCCTCCTACGTTTTTTAGTATATCAGTATGTTAAGACTATCCTGAATGGAAGACTGGTCATACTGGCTGTAAACTGGTCGTTAACTTCGTTAAAAATCAACAAAATGTTATGGGCAAGATAAGGAAACCGTCCCTCTTAACCATTTTGAAGGGAAATTAATTATTTTATTAGCTACATGGATATATTTCCAGTCCCACTGTATTCAAAGGTCCCGTATCTGTATATATGGTATGTAGATCAGCTGATCAGTTAGACACCGAGTGAATCAAAAAGTTACGTTCTTTTTGTGCAAATTGTCATCCGAGGGTCAAACAATGTATGAAGAAAAAAAAGTTCCCACTATGAAAGTATATGAGATACGGGTAATTTATAACTAATAACATATAGCATACAAAGAAGACATAATGAGACTTGACAGGGTTATTGTATCTTCTGGGTCCATGAGTTCCAATAGTGTGATATTTCTGGACCGTATCTTTGGGTTTTAAGGTTCAGACACGGTGACAACTTCAGACTTTAAAAACATTATCTTCTGGTTCTGTGAGATTCTATGAGTACAAACGTTGCCACATTTCGAGACTTGAAAATGTAGTTTTGTCAGTTCAGACTCTGTCACAGTTCGAGACTATAAAATATAACGTAGCTTATGGTTCTATGGCTTCGTACATTGTGACATCCCTAGTTTTAAAAAGATAACTATATCTTCTATTTCTGATAGTTCATACACTTTAATATTTCGAGTCTTTAAAAGGGCACGTGTATCTTGTCATTTTTGTGAGCTAACATTGTGACATCTCGAGACTTTGAAAGCTTACTTCCCCTCGTTTGAGTTCAGATATTGTGACATTTTGAGACTTTAAAAAGTAGCTGTATATTCTAGTTCTTCGAGTTCATACATTCAGACGTTGTCACATTTTGAGACTTTACAAGTTTACTGAATCTTATCTTATCTTATCTTAATTCCGACATTGGGACATTTCGAATTTCCTTTCAGTTTAATGAGTTTAGAGACTTAATGACTTCTGTGATTTTTAAATGTATTTTTAATGTCCAGACACAGGGGAAATTGCATGTTTGAATACAAAACGACTTAAAAAAATTAAGAATATACAAAGTACTTTATTTGTTATTAAATTTTAGCTACAAAATTCAAAAAGATAAAAAATGCCGTATCAGTGAACAAAAAATAAGTTACCAGATTTATACATGTTTCAATTACAGTGAAACCTGTGCTTAAAATGACCATCTACTTGAAAGACCATGTGTTCAATTTTCGATTTTACGTCTGCAGTGTACTCCAACGTTTGAATAAAGACCTACAAATTACGACATCTTGACTGTATTTTACGACACAATGTATCATACAGTACTCGAGTATTAATTAGAATTAAGTTTATATTATAGAATTATAAATTTGCAAATGATTTTCCAGTGGTGATATTATGAAAAGCATTATCTTCATGTAATCTTCCAGTAAAATGCATTCATGAACAATTAGAATAATTTAAAACCAGAATTTTTTATCTGTCCCTACTCCTCAAACACATCTATAATATTTCAACAAGCTGTATTTTCGAATGTAACGCTATCTCACAACACATTAAAATCGCCAATTAGCAGATTTTTATCAAAATGTTCACGCACTTATTAAACTAAAATGCGACTGAAAAAAGATCAGCTCATAGATGTGCAGTATTGACTAAAAAAGATAAGTTTGTATTAAAACAAATGAATACTGATTTACTATAAATTTCGGATAGTCGTAATAATTGTTGTATTGCCAAAAAGATCAAATTATTAAAATCATTGATAAAAAGCCCTTCTCTATATCTGTAACCTTTTAAAATGAATCTTTTAATGCGATTACATGTACTTAAGAGCATTTCTGTATGTTTAAATGCTTGACTATGTGACTATACGGTACAGGATTGTGTCCGAAAATGGACGTTTGACACACTTTGAATGTAATTTGCGTCCTGGATTAGAAAAATACCGCTTAATGTGTCTTCATGAAATAGGATTATAAAATGTTCAGTTGATGTCTGTCACTTTTTCTGTGATGGAATAACACAGGAAGGATCCCAAAGTCTCTGCAAATGTGTTCATTTTCTGATGACGGAAATATGTGTTACCCTACCCGGGAAAACAGTATTGACGATTTCCTTGCGGAAATGGTTGAATTACTTAACTGGTGAGTTGTTTTAGACTGAATCACTAGATGCGTCCAAATTGTCCGTTAACTCAGTTGTTGAGTGCTTTAATCTTCAATATGCAGAAATGACTTCTGATGGTCTGCTAGTTTATACGATTTTCTCAGCTGGTTGGTGTTTAGTCTATGTCTAGGTCATGGAAATGTTCGAGTTCCTCATTTTTAATGTATCAGTCTGTTCCCTCCCGGACATGTTCGAGCTGCTCAGCTGGTTAGTTTTCAGTCAGTCATTGAAGTGGTCAAGTTAGTCAATTAGCGTGGTTGTATACCGGTGTTAACATTCATACAAGAGAGACGACACAGACTTCGAATTTATCTATCAAGAGAAAAGTATTCAGTCCTAAATATACGACCTTCCTTCCCAAGAGAAAGATATCGGGTTGTAATTATTCGAACTACATAAAAATATTGTTTTAGAGTGTAATCTGTTGATTCTGTGCCGTAAAAGTTGTATTTATGCCAGAAATATTTATGCGTATGATATTTTTAAAGTTTCACATGCTCAGGCAAGACTGTTTCCAAATCAAAAACAAAAGAATTTAAAATCATAGTGACACAAAACATCAAAAAAGTGTAAAAAGAGAATGAAATTCAGTAATTATTCACTGCATACGGTAGCCACCGGTCATTGATATGCAGTTTGTTGTGTATCTGTCAATCAAAGCAAACTTTCATTTGGCCTGTCAAAATCTAATCTTGCGTATATGAAATGGCTATGTACACGTGGCAATATCAATTATAAATATTTTATAAAATTTAATTCGTTTGAAAAAAAAATTGTGCAACGCTTATCTATTAGATAAAATAAAAACGAATTAATGACAAAATTTAACAAAAATAGAAATGAATAAATAAAAGAAATGTTTCAATTGAAGGGTTTTAAGTCAAATTAGCGAGAGTTACAATCGGCCGGGAGTGTTGGCGTACTCCTGTAATCCAGCTACTTGGAGGCCGGGATCTGAGGACGGTTTGAGGGTGGGAGCCCTGCTGTCAGCCTGTCAGTGTCGATCGGGCGTCCGCACTAAGCCCGGCATCAATATGGGACACTCGGGGGAGCCTGGGTGCTCCAGGTTGTCTAAGGAGGAACGTATCGGCCCAGGGTGGAAACACAGCAGGCAAAAGTTCCCGTGTTGGACAGTAGTGGGATAGCGCACGTGAATTGGCAACTGACAGTAGCCTGTCCAATATAACTGGACTCGATCCTTTTGCTAAATCTATTCGGGAGAAAATGTTTTATTTCATTTATTTTTTGTTGTAGTTTGTTTTATTTTTCTTGATTTTGTTTGTCTATTTTTCAGCCATGATCGCGGTATCAGGACAATGAGTGATCCAGAATGGCTGGAAGTCATAGGTCATCCTACAATACCGCACGTGCAGTCACTTCGAGCGCCTCCTGCCCAGGTGGCACACCACCCAAACAAAGAGCAGCTCATCGGTTTGACCAACAAGAACGCATCGAAACGCTACCTAGAGAAACTACAGAAGGAACGAGAACGGAACCAAGAAGTTCTTGCTGAATGTGTTGACAACTTGCCAATAGTTATTCGGTTTGTTTCTTTTTAACCCTTACCCTGCTAAATTTCTATAAAGAACTTTTCAATTTAGACAGTGCCATTAACAGTTAAAAGGGGTGCTTACCAAACTGTGACGATACTGACTGAATGGCGAACAGTGTAGATCATGATCAGCCTGTACATCCGTGCAGTCTGATCAAGATCTGCACTGGTTGCAAAGGCAGAATCAGTTGTGTACAGCTTGATAAGGGTTAACTATAAAGTGGTTGGGATTTCAAGACGTGCAAGCCTACTGTTAGAAAACCCTTAAGCGTCCTGGTGCTAGCTTCATGTAAGTATTCAGAATTAAGTTTTACAAGCCTGTACATTTTGAATGAATTGTGTCTGGATTTTGACATCTCACGCTTGTTGAAACGATAAAAGAAATCCTACACTATACCCATGCAATACCCTGTCTTGTTAAAAAGTGAAAAATGCCCAAGACCTCGAGATATTGCCGCACTATATCCGAGTGTAATGATTTACAAACTTTTAAGGACATAAATTGCATTCCTCACCCATCATCCCCACCAACCACAACATAGACTGTAAAATGAAACGAATTTAAAATTAGGTAGAGGATTGTTTTTATGTTAAAAAAAAAAATAGTGTCGATGTTTTGCGCATTGAACAACCGTAAGAATCAAATATTTTTACTGGATGTAAACCAGCGTGCGATGGAAAATGTTATGCAAACAGCAATGTACATGTTATCTATCATTATAATACATTAGTCCAAAGAACTAAATAAGTAAATTGAAACCAATGGCAGTGCAACCTCTGTAGAGCAACACCATTTGGGAGATAAAAATATTGACCGTTATGTAGAGGTTGTTGTTCTGGAGAGGTAAATTTGATAGTATATTTTATCTTAGGGAATTTTTGATGATGCTGTTATAGAGAAGTTTTTGCTTAAGAGATGGCCACTCTTGAGAGGTTGTACTGTAAATATTATTTCTTCCATATCAATTTTCGCATACTTGAAACAATTAGATCTTTAATATGTAGTTTACTTTCACCTAATGTTTTTAAGTTAAACGCTAGCATTTCTTCTCCTTTTTGATAATGTTTTCCTTGCTTTTATTATTATTTATTATTATTATTATTATTATTATTATTATTGAAGGATAGTTGCATATATATTGGCTTTGTAGGGAACTCGCATTAAATGAAATCTTATTAAGGTATAAAAATATTGATATTTTTCTCAAAAAATCCTTTCATGTCAACAAAGTGACAAATAAAAAAATAAAAAATTAGATTACACACATACACGTACCTCTCTAGTTTTAATGTGTACATGTACTGCATGCATACGTGTAGTGAAAAAAGTAAGTACTCAAAGATCCAAATGATCAATTGGTTGGCTTACATCACGGAAATGTTTGTTAACACAGTTTAGGTTTTACAGGCACGTACTACACACGTGAGTACGTCTAACTTTTGCCAAAGTTGCAACGTTGCAACGCACATGCGGTTTCTAAAGTAAAGGCGCTTGTCAAAATGTACATGATAAAAATGCGTACACGTACAGGCGTACAGGTACTCATGCAATCACAAAGCCTCAGTCCCTTTTATATTTTATATACATTAGCTTAGTCAATATGTTTTTCGTATAAAAGCCGCTACCATTTAACGTAAAAACGCCAGGGCCTTTAACATGATATTGTCCGCATGACCAATTATATCTTAAGTGTTTTAACAAAATTGGAATTCAATAACTTTTTATAATAACTAATGGTAATTTAAGGCCATTGCTCTTTTAAGTGAACGGTCTAACATGTCAGACCTTTAACACGATTTATCAAGATCCGGTAAATGAAGATGTTTGATAGCCGACAGAAAATCTTTAAGTTTTTCAATAGTTTATTACTTTTTGGCCGTAATTTGCTCAATAAATCAATATATAAGTACTTTATTTTGAAACAATATACTTTCAGCCTATTTTGCAACAATATGTGAAAATAACGTTTAAGGGTTTAATGAAATCCTCAGGAAGCTAAAATCGGTATTTTGCACGTACAACGAGTCAGTTCTAGGTGCGCGATCGGATTGCGAACTTTGCTTTTAAGAATAAATGAGCTTTAAAATGGTTTCTTCTTTTGTTGACAATTTTCAACCCTCATTATTGTCAGATAAGTGCTACTGATTATAAAGTATTCGGATTGTTTATGTGCTCTAGATAAGATTTAAAAAACGGTGTTTTCTGCATGTATGAATAGTTCATTTGTGATAAAGAACTAATGAATGCGATCATGCAACAAGGCGGACATATCATGTAAAGAAAATATCATTAAGAAATACTGATAAAAAGTACATTAGTTTACTAAAAGATTTAAGTGTTCAGTTCGTAGTGTTCCGAAGGAAATAGTGAGAAAATAGTTTCGGATTGAAACATGCATGTCAGAAATAATGAACTTAAACATGGATTTGAGAAATAATGGGAAAAAAATCTGGTAGGAAAAAGTTTTACAGAAATAATGAGAAATAGTTCGAACTGAAAAATAGTGTGTTTGTACACATCAATATCTATTTTTCTCCTCATGAATAATGATAACAAGCAATTTACCAGGCGGATTAATTTTGATACATTTCTAAACAATTCTATTAAAACAGAAATTACTTTTCCTAGTTACATTCCAGTGTGACATGTTTTCTATTGCTATCGTATTTATTTAATATAGTCGGTTTAGATTACTGTATTTGAACAATTTAATAAGCAGTGGATTGGGCACTTCTTTCATAAAATTGAACATTCAAGAGTTAATTTAGGCTGGAATAAATAATTCCATAAGGATTACATTGTAACTTGCAATGTTATAATAATGCGAACGTGTGCAGATCTGAACCGCAAGCGTTGCAAATAAGGTTAATACTTATATGTTAATAAGATTTCAAGGAAAGAACATGTCCATGGATTAAACCTTAAGACAGCCTAAAATATGTGTACTTTAAAAGACAAGATGACATATTTTTGTGAAGTATTGTAACACACTAATAAAAGTATAACTAGATGCATAACGTATGTCAGGAGTTTAAAAAAAACTATCAGCAAGTGACTATCGATATATCATTCATTTTAAAGAGAAAAAGAATGACTTCAAAACTGACACAGTTTAATGAAAATGTTCTCGAGATCAAAGTGTTCTTCTTAAAAAGTCGTCAAAACGGAACAAATTTGGAAGTATAGAATGGACGCCTGACCTATTTCGAAAATGGAATATTCACGTTTTACTACATCTTATTAGGACATTGCAAATAAACTTGGAAATTATGTTCTTTCCTAAAATCCCAACTGGTATAAGGTAATCTTTAATAATTGTACATTTTCATTAACGTTATTGTGTATCTCTTTAATTAAATGGTACCTCAAGATATACAGCATTATTTGTTATTTAGTTAGCTATCATTTGTAAAAAATGTAAAATTAGATTAAGTTCCAGTGAACTGCAAATGATGTATGAATACAAAATAAAACCTTAAACACTTATGTAGTAAGCAACAGAAAACTGGGCTGAATTTAGCTGTCATATCTTTTGATGAATATGGTATGTGGTGTATGATTTTTTATTTTTCATATTATGTTGTTGTCCGTCAACAAAAATAAATGACACCTTAATATATACTGCATTATTTATTATTTAGTAAATCTATTATTTGTAAATAAAAGTAAGAATATATTATTAATTAAGTTTCAGTGAAAGTTTCAGTGAATTTCAAATGCTTTATGTACATTGTGTATTTATAGTCATAAAACCTTTGAACAGGTTTGTAGTAAGCAACAGAAGACTAGGTTAAATTTAGCTGTCATTTTAATAAAATATTAATCTTTTGATGAATATATATCATATTTGGTGCATGATTTTTTATTTTTCGTATATATTGTTATTTGTCAACGCAAATAAAAAATAAGACGTGCATCTAGAAACAGGACCCATTGAGAGTTAAAATAATCTGTAAATCATTTTAAAGAGAAGATTAAATGTCCCAAGTTCAAAGTATAAATTGGTGTCCTTCTTTACGACCAAAGTTTCATAATTATTATCAATTTTTCATATTAGCTTGTTGTAAAATCGTATCATTTTATACATTAATAACACTTAACATAAAGGCGCAAAATGACGGGTTTATCAAGTGTTTGTGCACGTTGGGTGATAAAGAGATCTATTTGTTTAATATTGAAAATAAAGTTCAAGTGACAAGGTTATTGATTTTATGACGACAGGTGCTTGAATGGAACTTAGATCAAGGTGATTCAGTGAAAAAAAGTATTTATTATCTTGTTTCATACTTAAATTACCGTCGATATTCTTTCATTCATTCACGATTGGTAAAAAAATCCCGAGAAACTTCATTAAGGTGAATGTTTTCTTATCGCTCCAAAATTGATCAGGTCTGTCATTAGATGGAGCAAGAAGATAACAGATTGTTATTTGAAAATTTGTAAGCTTTTAAAATTTAATGATGTACTGAAAGTCTTGCCAGGCCCCTTGCTCTGCATCTGTAAATTTCTAAACATCACACCATGAATTTTACAGAGTAGGCTGAATTATACCGACTATAAAAATATATTTGTAAAACCTCTGCACGAATTTGGATACCGCCGGTTCCAGAAGGGCAAGCTCATGCCAGTGACTTTTTGGTAATGTACACGTGGGGAAAATCTCTTGATTTAAGATTTTTGTTTATAAATTCCTTACTATCTGACAGATTTTGATAAAATAAAAAGCGTCCAAGACAGGAAAGCGGGTGTTTTCCTCGCTACAAGGCGTCTGCTAGACATTCTTGATTCTTTTCTCAAACACTTCGCCTAAATGGTACTTCACGGACCAAATGTGTAGGCAATGTACACAATGGACTTTGGGCGCAGTGTTTGAAGACAGGTTACACGTTTTTTCATTCTTCTACGCTTCTTATTTCATCAAAATCCCCCAAGTAACAAGGAAATGCGAACAAAACATGTTACATAAATCGAGCGCTTTTCCATTTGTGAACGATACCGAAAAGTCACAATAAGGGTTGGCCGACCTGAGTTCGAATAAATTCAATAGACAAAAAATTGTCGCGCAGTTTTTTTTTCTGTTTTACAGAAGTCATTGAAACGGCTTTCATTTGAGTGTATCTTAATAAATTTTAATGTGAACTCGTTGCAAACTTAAGTCAGCTGCATATTTTAGTCAAACTTGACAACTTTTTTACATTTATTTTTTACATTCCAGCCAAATGGTCTATCCAGAAAAACCTTCACCCAAGCAACCATGGCGAGTGGGTACAGAAAACTCGGCAAAGTCCAGTGAGAGAAAATTTCGAATAGGAAAACATCATCCTGATAATTTCTGGCACGAAAATATTGAACACTGGGTTCAGTCTGACCATGTAAACCGCACGGGAGATTCAACACGCCAACAACAGCCTCATAATCGAAACGGAAATCAAATAAGTGCTTCCAATGCGCATGAGCGGAAACAGACTTGCTCATCTCATAATTCGGAAACGACGGACAGCGTCGTATTGTCGAAAGAATTCGTGCATCACCAAGGATTCCAGGGAAGTCCCGAAAGCCAATCAACAAACTTAAAATACAAATTTGGTAAAAAGAAGGCAACACATTCTAAAGAAAATCATAATCAACCAAGCACCTTTAAACCGAAAGGATTTGGTAGTTTATATGACGAACTTGAATTTGAAAGACGGTATAAAAAGGTATTTGATCTCAATAAACATATTCATTTCGTCCATTCTAATTATATCAGCGGTCAAAGATTATACAAAAGAAATAAACTTCCTCCTATTGGACATATTCCATCAGTTCAGTCCGACCCGACGGACGGTCGTGATATTTTCGCCATAATGTCTGTACAGCGTTTCAACCATCCGGACGAAACGGACATTCCAATGGCGCCGGCGCACCATCCACATGCTGTCGACGGAATCCCGAGAAGACACCAAGTCAAACGGAACATTGAAATAACTCAAAATATTACGGTTCCTGTCGGTTTCGTTCCCGGAACTATCAAAAGTACGGGTAATTCCCCCTTTGTTGGAGTAAATGGAAATGTTATGCAGAAAGAAGGTGGCTACCGTCTGTCAATGGCATCTGTAGAAGACGACAGCGCCCTTGGAACTTTGACAGAAGAAACAAGCAGACCTGTCGGAGGTGACGACCTCACGTGTTCAGAGAGGTCTGAAAAGACTGTTAAAAGCAAGAGATCAAAACTGTATGTGAATGATGATGTGAAATCGAAAAATATTCACAAGAACCGAGTATCACCTGAAGAAGATCGTGTGAAATCGAAGTCTAGAAATACTGCAAATGACGAACGGCCTATAACAGGACATGAAAACACAGTTGATGAACAAGAACCTTTCAATATATCAGTTCGTGTTGAAATAAAAGCAAAAGATCCGAGCATGAACGGTGGAGATGACCTAGAGAATGAAAGAGCACGCGAGAGAAGACTTCCGAATATTGAACAAGCAGAGTCCTCCGTAAATGACGGCCATGGTCAGCAAACTGAACAGGGTCATGAAAGTACAGATAAAGTTTTGTATCCAACAAGAATTGAAAACGATTTAAGCCCACGTTTGGAAGAAACGGACGATGGTTTGAAAGTAATTAAACCAAAAAATATTGCTATGACCACAAATCAGTATGGCTTTATTACACACAAAGTACAATATCCAGACAGATTTGTTCTTACGGAATCGGTAGTTGAAGAAGATGAAAACGAAGCCGAATTGGAAACTGAAAATAATAAACACGCGCTTGATGAAATGGATCAGACTGCAGAATAGCGGAGAAAATGACGTAGATGTAAGATCCATAGAGGTTAAAGGCACATATTCCGTGTTCCGCACTACCAAGTTTATTGTATATCAAATCATCGCATATTTATCAAATTACAGCTACATGATGCACAGCTAAGTGTTTGAATCTGCCTACGTGTGCAACAATGCTTTTATAGCAACTATCCGCGTGATCAGGGTTTCGGACCGATGGATGTCTTTTCAAAACTGACTAACACATTAACATAAAGGCTATTACAGGATCTTCTTACAGATTTATTTAAACTGTGGGATAGTGGAAAGAGACACAATTCCTCGACCTCACGTTTATCGTTTTATTATATTAAGCAATTTAAGACCATTCATGGACCTTTTGGAAATACAACGTCATGATAACTGTTAAATTAAATTTATTAAGATGAAAAGTGCATTAGCTGATATTGATAAACTGGAGCAGGACCATAATACAAAATCAGGCGTTGATGTTTTAGTAATTTATTACCAAACGACTAAGTGTTGTTGGTGAATAGCCGGACAATGTTTACTTTATGTATGTTATCTTTACAAAGAGTGTCGTCGAAACGTTCCGCCGTCGATAGAGGAGTGTTAACAGTTTGCGCCCCAAAGGGAAATCGGTTAGGTCAAACACGAGCAGTTCTGTCCTCGGTACTGAAAAAAGATCGGTTATAGCCAGTGCGTAAATCATAGTTGTGTTTCCTTTTTAGTACTATCGCATATCACTTGCATCTCAATCCAGGGTACCCACTTCTACTTTCATATCATTTTTCGGAAAAGGATCATTTGTTTATTAAAATGTTGACGATAGGATATTTCATCTTACATAAATTTTCACTCATTCTCATCTTTTTGTCACACTTGTTACCAAACAAAATATATGTTAACTTTTTCATGTTTAATGTTATTTATAATGTTCAAGTGTCTGCACTATGTTAAATGTAATGTTATTCTTGCCTGGTGTTGTGCAATACATTGTCATAAATAACTGTTGTCTTTGAATGCTTTTTACCCTTCCAAAAACGTGTGGAAACGTATTGTGCATTACCGTGTCCATCGTTATTCCCAGTCTAATACTTAGACTTGGAGGTGTTCGATCAGGTTTGAGGAATTTTCAGTTTTCATACAGAGGTCTACTTAAGGAACAAAAAGGCCCATAACATAGGGTTAGATTTCTATTGGAAATGTATATTTTATTACCTTATATGAAATCTTGTAGTTACCTCCCTTAAATGTAGAAGTATTTAAAACTTGGTGTTTTATTTCTTTTGATTTCAATTATAATTTCTAGTTACTGGGATATTTCAACTACCTAAAACAAAAGACAAGTTTTTAAAACACGTGTGGCTTCGGAATTCATCTATTTCCAATATATCTTGGTCGCGCAACCTAGATAGGCAAAACAAAGGTAATAATTTTATAAACTTGCGTTTTTAATTAATTTTGGCAAATATGTACCTGTCAATGCAAATATTTGACACTTTAATACAGTAATACTTATATCTATATTATTCCTTAACATAAATAAATAAAGGATTGCCAAAATAACGCTTTGATGGGCAAAAGGGATAGGAAAATAAAGGTTCAAAAATACTTCCAGGGAAAATCTGACGTGTTTTAAGAACTCGGTGAACACAAACAAGTGGAAATGATCAGCTGCTTAAAATTTTGAACAAACCCATTAGTTAACCAAAATCTAATTCGCCACTTTTAAAAATGCAAAGTTTCTATAACACAATGATATTCCGCTGGAGCTCCTTGCGTATTTTAAACACAAAAATGTAATTCTATACTATGCTCATGTAGAAATAACTCGGTAAATGTAAGATTAAGGATTTTCTATCTGGATATAAAATACATGATTATGTTTTTCTTTCACATTATTTTACTGATCCGGTGTTGTATACTTTTTGAAGAAACAAATCTTTGAAACCAACGGCAGATGTTAGAATAATGTGTCGCATCACAGCACACGTGTTTCGAGGGCAACGTCTGGGCCCATAGTCAACAATGTTTAAAGTCTGAAAGTATTTAAATTGCCGGAACTTTCATTTGACTGAATTTTATGAATTTATCAAATGAAGATTCCAGCAAAGCAATGCATATTTGACAATGCCAGCGCAAGGTGAAAAGTCTAAGATTCAAACTTACATATGATTGACGTATACGGGACCAGTTCTTTGAATCTTTTGAAATGCAACTTATCTCGTGTTTGATGACGTAACGTAGATATCCTCTGGAATGTTTTAGGAATTGGGTCAGTAGATTGCATGGGCATAGAATTGCCATATGCGCACCTCTTTCTCATAGTTTCGAGCCTCCCCTTCACCACAAGACTGGAAATATTGCAACTGCAGCTGGTTTCAAAAAAATGTATACATGCTGTGGCAAATAAATTGCAGTTTGGAGTAAGTAAAATAGGTATAAACTTAGCCCTATTTAAAACCACTATAGCTGCATCGCTGCATTAAATTTAGCCGTATGCAGATAAGGTTGTGTGCGTACAATTTGTATCGTTAAAGTTATCAATGTACAGTGTTAAATAATATATGTTTCATCATTATATATTGTCCTACTCTTCTCAGTTACTTGTCACGCTATGAATGAATGATAGCGAGAAACTGTATATATTCATATGCTATAAAACATTGAATTGAATTAAATTGTGGACCAGTTGTTCATTTTGTGAAACAACTGTATAGGTCTAGCAATAAGAAAATGTTGAAAAACAAGTCTACGTTTTGGAGACGAGACAGCATAATGAGATGAGCCGCGCCATGGGAAAACCAACATAGTGGGTGTGCGACCAGCATGGATCCAGACCAGCCTGCGCATCCGCGCAGTCTGGTCAGACTCCATGCTGTTCGTTTTTTAAAGCCTATTGGAATTGGAGAAACTGTTAGCGAACAGCATGGATCCTGACCAGACTGCGCGGATGCGCAGGCTGGTCTGGATCTATGCTGGTCGCAATGCCACTATGTTGATTTTCTCATGGCACGGCTCATATGTTTTATTAAATACTCGCTTTTATTCTATGTTAATTTACAATGGAACTGGAAACGTCAAAAATAAAATGTTTCCATATTTGACGTCTGAATTTCATATTGGGTACGTGACGTCATTTCCATCTATGTCATTGCATTATTTTTTAATAAGGTCAGTACTGTCAATTTTATTCAGGCTTTTGAACAAATACTTAACATTTATATATTTTTATATATGTAGATACGTATATAGCTTTGCATCGAGAAATATGCACTCGTTCTTTAGCGGAATGTTACTGCGTGTCTTAGGGTTCCTAAAGTTGCGCAATATTTCCACTGCAGAACCCGTGTATATTTCTCGATATATCTCGGTAAAAAGTAAAGAACCTGTATCAATTCAGGTGAAGGTTATAATGCAAAATCATTGGAAGCAAGGTAAGATTGTTCAATCGACTGTAATAGCCACAGCAAACTGATGGACGATGGTTGAACCTTCCGGTGCTTATTTTACTGGGCGAGTTCGCTGATCCGATTGTTAACTACCCTATATGCTGATATCGTCACCTGGTTAAGTCAAGGTGGCGAAACATAGTATAGCCAAATTAAGACAAAATTGGTTTAAGTTACAATTGATGAGATTATGAAAAGGCGATTATTGACCGGCAAATGGATTATTAGCGCTTTGAAAAAAAAATAGGTCAAATAAATCGACGCGGTCGTGCCGATCGATCAGCCGGCGTTTCTAACTGAAATAAATTCTTTTTTCGGTCAAGTTGCTAAAGTATGCTGTGTGGGAGTCCACAGGAAACAAGTGAAGGCTGTCTCCTCTGTATCGAACTATAGATATTTTTAATTAATTATACTGCGCCATCGTAAGAAGTGTTAACTCGTATTGATCATACATGAACGCCCCACAAACGCCAAACTTGTGGCGACATTATGCATTCGTCATAAGCCGGCCAAAATACGGAAAGTAGACTTCTTCCACCACATTGCCTCTAACACTTGAGGTAACCCGTAAAATATGTGCTTCCGACGTGTACTTCACTCTCTACTTCCCCTCAGCCAACACTGCAAAACCAGCTACCAGAGCAAGTGTACACACTCCAAGGCCTCGAGGGCTTCAATGGCTTAAGCGCCGTAGACATTTTGGGTATTTTTGTTTTTAAACCTTGACATTGTACATATACAACTTTGCCGTAATGCTCCGTGTTGCGATCATTTACATCACTGGAAGAACTAGAGAAGTGCTTTACATAACACAATATGCAAGTAGAGTTAAGATTCTTGGCCTTCTACTGACTGAGTTCAAAATAAGTGCATATAAAAATAGGCAAGAAACACCAGTTTCCTAAATAAACGAAAGCTGTCACAGAAGACAGCGCGCTCGACTATTTCGATGCTGGATAGTGAAACCGGGCACATCTGAGGAACCTCGAGCTGTCACTGGAGTGTTTAATGACTCAATGGTGGATGAAGATATTGCACAATAGCTTGAGTCTGTGTCAGAAATGTTAAGTAATAAGAGAGGTAAAGATAAAGTGTATCAAAACACAATGCAAGTGTTATTCAAAGCAAAAAGGGGGCATAATTCATAAAATATTGGTGCAAGAGTTATGCACCTTGTGTCATGTGATGTGGGTGACGTTGAACAACTATTTTAAGTTTGAATCAAATCCATTTAGTAATAACTAAGATATAGTGAAAATGCATCAAAACTTTAACCTGGAATTCTATGTAAAAGGGGGATAATTCATTAAATATTGGTACCAGACTTATGGGCCTTGTGTCATATTATGGAGGAGATGATGTGGAACAACTAATTTCAGTTTGAATCAAATCCATTTAGGAATAACTAAGATAGAGTCACTGGACCTATGCTCGCCCAGGCACATGCTCGCCCATTTTTTAATTTGATGCCAGATTGTGTAATAAAGATGCAAACTTTTATCAGATGTGTTGTTTATTTTTTGTACCCGTTGTGTCCCACTTTCTGTCCTCACTTTTGAAGAGTTTCCGGTTCCGGTCAAGGTCGATAGCAGACGAAAATAAAAAGGAAAGTGAAACCAAAAGTGAAAGTGGCCAAAAAGAAACATGACTTGAAGTAATTTTAAAAAAAAAAAAACATTGGTTAAAAACTGTTGCAAAACTAAAGGTTAAACATAGTATGAACTTTTTATGCAGTTTATTTCAAACTAACAGACCAAATAATGATTTTATATCAGCAAATATTCGTCGACTCCGGGCTGTCAAAATTGTTTTCGAAATGCTGCTTCCAGGGCAAAAACAATTACAGACAATTTTACCATCATCTTTCACATCTAGTTTATTTAAATGTAATTAAAAATATGTTGTTTATGCAATTTTGTGATTCGTCTGCACCCTACTCATAACTTCTGGGTAAGAATGCTGCATCATTAGTTTTTACAGTAAATACGTTTTGATAACTTTTATTGTATAACTATCATGCTTTTTGCGGGAGTAATTATGTTGTTGAGAATAATGATAGATTAGACTAAATGTTTATCTTGTCATTTAATACATAAATGGTTTTCTTTTAAAAATATACCACTGGGCGAGCATGGGTCCTGTCCACTTGGAAAAACGATGGAAACAGTATAGTGGTGTTATGCCCGTTTTCAAAGTCCCGGATTTAAGTGTTTACTAAAAATTTGGGTCATTTCAATGGGGCAATGCCTGGGTAGAACTGACGAGGCAAAGAAGTTGATATATAATATTACAATAAAAATATTGCAATTTTAATGCCTTTTCTGGGCGAGGACTGGTCCAGTCAGTCTAGAGTGAAAGTGTATCAAAACTTTAACCTGAAATTCTAAGTAACAAGAGGGCCAAGATGGCCCTAGGTCGCTCACCTAAGAAACACTCCATAACAGTGTAAAACATGTTTGACCTAGTGATTTCATGGAAACAAATATTCTGACCAATTTTCATTAAGACTGGACCAAAAAATTGGTCTCTTGCAATAAAACAAGTATTTTCTTAGATATGACCTAGTTTTTGACTCTAGATGACCCATGTTCAAACTCGACCTAGATTTTATCAAGGCAATCATTGTGACCAAAATTAATGAAGATCAACTGAAAAATACAGCCTCTATCACATACAGAAGTTTTTTCTTTGATTTGACCAAGTGACCTAGTTTTTGACCTCAGATGACCCATATTCAAATTCGACCTAGATTACATTAAGGCAATCAACCTGACCAAATTTCATAAATATCAACTGAAAAAAAACAGTCTCTATCGCATACACAAGATTTTTCTTTAATTTGACCTAGTGACCTAGTTTTTGACCTCAGATAACCCATATTCAAAACCGACCTAGTTTTCATCAAGGCAATCACTCTGACCAAATTTCATGAAGATCAATTGAAAAATACATCCTCTATTGCATACACAATGTTTTTCTTCGATTTGACCTAGTGACCTAGTTTTGGACCCCAGATGACCCATTTTCGAAATCAGCCTAGATTTTATCAAGGTAATCATTCTGGCTAAATTTCATGAAGATCAGTTAAAAAATACAGCCTCTATTGCATACACAAGGTTTTTCTTGGATTTGACCTAGTGACCTAGTTTTTGACCTCAGATGACCCATTTTCAAACTTGGTCTAAATTTCATCAAGGCAATCATTCTGACCAAAATTCATGAAGATCAATTGAAAAATACAGCCTCTATCGCATACACAAGGTTTTTACGTGATATGACCTAGTGACCTAGTTTTTGACCCCAGATGACCCATTTCGAACTTGGCCTAGATTTCATCAAAGTAATCATTCTGACCAAAATTCATGAAGATCAACTGAAAAATACCGCCTCTATCGCATACACAAGGTTTTTCTTTGATTTGACCTAGTGACCTAGTTTTTGACCCGAGATGACCCATTTTCGAACTCGGCCTAGATTTCATCAAGGCAATCATTCTGACCAAAATTCATGAAGATCAATTGAAAAATACAGCCTCTATCGCATACACAAGGTTTTTCTTTGATTTGACCTAGTGACCTAGTTTTTGACCCGAGATGACCCATTTTCGAACTTGGCCTAGATTTCATCAAGGTTATCATTCTGACCAATATTCATGAAGAAGAATTGAAAAATACAGCCTCTATCGCATACACAAGGTTTTTCTTTGATTTGACCTAGTGACCTAGTTTTTGACCCGAGATGACCCAATTTCGAACTCGGCCTAGATTTCATCAAGGCTATCATTCTGACCAATATTCATGAAGAAGAATTGAAAAATACAGCCTCTATCGCATACACAAGGTTTTTCTTTGATTTGACCTAGTGACCTAGTTTTTGACCCCAGATGACCCATTTTCGAACTCGGCTTAGATTTCATCAAGGTTATCATTCTGACCAATATTCATGAAGATTAATTGAACAAGAGCACCGCCTTGCGGGTGCTGACGCTCATCTGATTTTTTTTGTGTAATAGAAATATTGTCCTACCCATGATTTTCTAAGTCTAAAAAGGGCCATCATTCTTGCAAAAAGCAGGATAGAGTTATGTTTCTTGATGTACAGTGTCCACTTATGATGGTGAAAAACTGTTGCAAGTTTTAAAGCAATAGCTTTGATAGTTTATGAGAAAAGTTGACTTAAACATAATACTCAACCAAGAAAATGATTTTCTAAGTCCAAAAGGGGCAATAATTATTGCAAAAATCAGGATGGAGTTACACTGCTTGCTGTACAGGGTCAGCTTATGATGGTGAACAAGTGTTGCAAGTTTCAAAGCAATAGCTTTGATAGTTTAAGAGAAAAAGTTGACCTAAACATAAAACTTAACCAAGAAATCTGATATTTTCTAAGTCCAAAAGGGGCCATAAATCTTGCAAAAAGCAGGATGGAGTTATGTTTCTTGCTGTACAGGGTCAACTTATGATGGTGAACAAGTGTTGCAAGTTTTAAAGCAATAGCTTTGATAGTTTAGGATAAAAGCTGACCTAAACATAAAACTTAACCAAGAAAACTGATTTTCTAAGTCCAAAAGGGGCCATAAATCTTGCAAAAAGCAAGATGGAGTTATGTTTCTTGCTGTACAGGGTCAGCTTATGATGGTGAACAAGTATTCCAAGTTTCAAAGCAATAGCTTTGACAGTTTGGGAGAAAAGTTGACCTAAACATAAAACTTAACCAAGAAATCTGATATTTTCTAAGTACAAAAGGGGCCATAAATCTTGCAAAAAGCAAGATGGAGTTATGTTTCTTGCTATACAGGGTCAGCTTATGATGGTGAACAAGTATTCCAAGTTTCAAAGCAATAGCTTTGATAGTTTAGGAGAAAAGCTGACCTAAACATAAAACTTAACCAGGCAACGCCGACGCAGACGCCGACGCCGACGCCGACACCGACGCCGACGCCGACAACCGCTCAAGTGATGACAATAACTCACCATTTTTTTTTCAAAAAATCAGATGAGCTAAAAATACCACCTCTATCGCATACACAAGGTTTTTCTTTGATTTGACCTAGTGACCTAGTTTTTGACCCGAGATGACCCATTTTCGAACTCGGCCTAGATTTCATCAAAGTTATCATTCTGACCAATATTCATGAAGATTAAATGAAAAATACAGCCTCTATCGCATACACAAGGTTTTTCTTTGATTTGACCTAGTGACCTAGTTTTTGACCCGAGATGACCCATTTTCGAACTCGGCCTAGATTTCATCAAGGTTATCATTCTGACCAATATTCATGAAGAAGAATTGAAAAATACAGCCTCTATCGCATACACAAGGTTTTTCTTTGATTTGACCTAGTGACCTAGTTTTTGACCCGAGATGACCCATTTTCGAACTCGGCTTAGATTTCATCAAGGTTATCATTCTGACCAATATTCATGAAGATTAATTGAAAAATACCACCTCTATCGCATACACAAGGTTTTTCTTTGATTTGACCTAGTGACCTAGTTTTTGACCCGAGATGACCCATTTTCGAACTCGGCCTAGATTTCATCAAAGTTATCATTCTGACCAATATTCATGAAGATTAAATGAAAAATACAGCCTCTATCGCATACACAAGGTTTTTCTTTGATTTGACCTAGTGACCTAGTTTTTGACCCGAGATGACCCATTTTCGAACTCGGCCTAGATTTCATCAAGGTTATCATTGTGACCATTATTCATGAAGATTAATTGAAAAATACAGCCTCTATCGCATACACAAGCTAAATGTTGACAGACGACGGACGACAGACGACAGACGACAGACGCCAGACGACAGACGACGGACGACGGACGCCGGACATCGAGCGATCAGAAAAACTCACCTGAGCATTGCTCAGGTGAGCTAAAAAGGGGGGGAGGGATAATTCATGAAATATTGGTGTGAGAGTTATTATCCCTGTGCCATATGATGTGGATGATGATGATGAATAACTATTTTAAGTTTAAAGCAAATCCATCAAGTAATTACAGATAGGATAGCTCTCCATATACTTCGTATAGTCAAGCTAAAAATGGCTATGGTTCTGACAAAATGATAATAGACAAGTGTACAAAGTTTCAACAAATCAGAAAGTTGACAAAAGAAATTCCAATTTCATGTGTGATTTATTATTCCTTAAGTATTTTACTCAACTAATAATGATAAACAAGTGTAAAAAGTTTCAAAGCCAAAGGTTCTATAAATTTGGGAAAATGTGGACACAAATAAAGTGAAACCAATACCTCGTAGATTTTTTTCTCATAAATCAGACCAGGTAAAGTGAAAAATTAGGAAAAGTAGTGATGCTGGCATTCATTGTAGTTTTTACACATCAGTATATTGTTTATGACAGCCAGTACATCATGTGTCAGCAAAGACCTGCTTAAATAAGTGAAATTTTTCATAATGCAATTGTAAAACTAAATACTCCCAACAACAAGTCCACATTCTGTATGTGTACACTTAAGAGTAATAATTAAAATTTTAGTGTAAGTAAGGCTGAAGGCACCATAAAATATCAAGCCAGAAAATTTATGGTATGAATTTATTCTACATGTATTTGTATGTTTAAAGATTATTTACAAGACATGTAAAATAACAAATAAAGCCTGGTTTGTTAGTGGTATCTTAAATCATTGTTATCACTGTCAAATAAAAGTTTTATCACTGTCAAAGTGTTTAAAATATACATGTAATTTTTCATATAGAAATAAATTTTGACTCAACAAAATGCACTGATACAACACATAATTAACACTTGTAATTAAAATCTGAAACTGCAATCTGGCACACTTACTGCCTTGGATGTGAATTTAAAAACAATTAATCATGATATAAATTAACAAACTTTGGGTTGCAAGATCTTCTTGGACTTCTATAGGTCATCGGTTTATCTATAACAACAAGATTGGTACACTCATAATTTAACACAAAAATAAACAATAGTGCAGCTATTTACTCTTAATCTTTCTAAAAATCATAAAACAATGCATTGGTAACTTCTAAGTGACAGAGGTCATGGTTTAAGTCATTCAGGGAAAGAGTTATTTCTCTTTATTTTTGAAATCTTAAAATTTTGCGTAATTTCATATAATGGTACTTTCTTGAAACCTATATACAATAAAAAATATTTGTGTTAACAGTCAGTTTAAATTATCTTAAAAATATGGTGAAACTTGAGATAGGAACAAAAATACACATTTTAACATTAAAATAATGTGACCCAAGAACTTTAGCTGAAAACTAAAGCACTGTAAGACGTTCAATTCAAAAAGTATGTAGACGGCTCCAGTGATAGCAAATGCACATTTTTTTTCCACAAAGCCAGAGAACTACTGTAAAATATATATAAAACATAATTAGAAGTCAGGTACACAATTCCACTAAAATAAGCTCAGTATTTAAAAGTTTCCTTCTATATGTAACATGTTTAACCCATTTTAAAATGTGATAATTTACTGCTATAAATAAATTAATGGTTTTGCAACACTGTACACAGCTTAGGTGAGAAATAAATAAGATGTAATGGCACAAGCACATTTATACAATGCAAAAAATGGGTAAAGACATAAGATGAAAACCTCGGTTCAATATTTATTTCTTTAACTTAGTTATAACACCATTTTAGCAGTATTTCAGTTCTTTTAACTGCAGTCTTGTAATTTTACAAATGTAACTGCGTCTGGTGACACAACTAAGTAACTGGTAACTTCCTCACATGAATCAGTGGTATTGGGACTTCATATATTGTCTTCTATCAAATCGCCATTTAATGTACTTTCATAAAATGAGTTACCAAATTCTGATCTCTAAGTTCACAGTAATGTGCACTACCTTTTTAGTCTAGTAGACTGGAAGGTCAGAATCTATATTCAACGATGTATAAACCTGTTGTAAGCTCAAATTAGCGCGAGTTTATATCTAATTAATCTAGACCTTAAAACATGTGGTTTGTTTCGATGGCAGACTGTCAAATTACAGCGTACAAAGTCACACTGAACCAACATGTACACTAGATGGTGCTGCAATGCTGGAGTACAACTGGTTTAATAAGGGAACAAGACTTTAACACACTGATATTCAAGTGTTGGATGAACATGTCAGATGGACTATCAAACACCTGTTACCATTCAGTACAGGTGATAAAACATAAAGTTCAACTACATGTATATGAACTGGACAGTACCTAAAAAATTTAAAATATGAAATTGATGAAAAATTCACCACCACAATATTACTGTACACAATAAATAGCCTTTATACACTGATATTTTAATTGGTTTAACCTTATTGCTCCTGGATAAAATATCTTACTCCTTTAAATGCTACAAATTATACAATTTTAATAGATCTTTACATTTTGGTGTTTCTAACCGTAACAGAAAATTTCAATATTTCAAAGTTCACTACTAAACCTGATCAAGGAGAGTAAACATTGTTTTGGGTTTTTTTACGCAAGCACTTAAGCTAACTTCTGTGGTATACAAGATATTCTTGATTTACAATAATGACAGAAGAACTTTATTTTGCTTACTCTCAAAAAGACATTACAACTGCATGATTAAATAAATTACAAATTATTTTCAGATACTCAAAATTGGATCAAGAATTTCTATGTACCAGTAATTTGCTTCTCTGATTACAAAAAAACAAAAAAAAAACACACACATCTTTTCACCAAATCTCTTACTCCCACTAATATTTTCAACTAAGATCGGGCCATCCTGGGGTTGCTCATATTTACAAACTATTTTGTTTGCTCATATTTACAAACTATTTTGCAAAAAAGGTTCAGGCAACAGTTTATTGCCTCTAACAAACAAGAGCTGTCTGCTGACAGCGCACTCGACTATTTGAAGAATTGATTGAAGCATGGGGTCAAAATATTTCCACAGATATTGAGACAAAAGAAATAAATTGATTAGACAAACAATGTTCCTGTATTTCTTTGATTTCGATAAGTCTTGCACTAAATGGCAATGTATGAACCAATTTCAAAGTCCAAAAAGGGCCATAATTCAGTCAAAATAGTTATGTACTCTTGCCTGAAGATGGAAATCAAAGTGATAAACAAGTGTTCAAAGTTTAAAAGCCATATGTCAAATAGTTTTGACAAAACAATGGACTTGTATGAAAACAGAACCAATTTCAAAGTCCAAAAAGGGCCATAATTCAGCCAAAATAGATGACAGAGTTATGTACTCTTTCCTACAGTAGAGACTATTATACTGAACAAGTGATAAAAATTTCAAAGCCATATGTCAAACACTTAACAAAAAATATGAACTGGTATGGAAAACTTAACCAAGATTTCTGAGTCAAAAAGGGCCATAATTCAGCCAAAATCCTTGATGGAGTTATGTACTCTTGCCTATAACTGGATATGGTGATGGTAAACAGGTGTTGAAAGTTTCAAAGCTTTATCTCAAAAGACTTTGTCAAAATATGAACTGGTACGAAATACTAACCCATATTTCTAAGTCAAAAAGGGACATAATTCAGCCAAAATCCTTGATGGAGTTATGTGCTCTTGCCTATAACTGGACATGGTGATGGTAAACAAGTGTTGAAAGTTTCAAAGCTTTATCTCAAAAGACTTTGTCAAAATACGAACTGGTACGAAAAACTTAACCAAGATTTCTAAGTCGAAAGGGGCGATAATTCAGCCAAAATCCTTGATGGAGTTATGTACTCTTGCCTATAACTGGCCATGGTGATGGTAAACAAGTGTTGAAAGTTTCAAAGCTTAATCTTAAAAGACTTTGTCAAAATATGAACTGGTACGAAAAACTTAACCATGATTTCTAAGTCAAAAGGGGCCATAATTCAGCCAAAATCCTTGATGGAGTTATGTGCTCTTGCCTATAACTGACCATGGTGGTGGTAAACAAGTGTTGAAAGTTTCAAAGCTTTATCTCAAAAGACTTTGTCAAAATGTGGACTGGTACGAAAAACTTAACCAAGGTGTGATGCCGACGCCGACGCCATGGTGAGTAGGATAGCTCTACTTATTCTTCGAATAGTCGAGCTAAAAATGAATACTTACATTTACTTGTATGACGTTTACAGAGCTGTCGAGACAAAAATGAGCTGTCTGTTGACAGCTAACTCAACTATCCGAAGAATTTATGAATGTATGGGGTTAAAATATTACTAGAGATTTTCAGACAAAAGAAGGAAAATAGATAAAACAAACAATATACCTGTATTTGTGGAAGTGGATAAGTCCTGCACGATACGGCAATGTGTAATGATATTGTAGGGATATTGCAGAAGCACAGAAGCATGGCTTGTGTTGGATTTCAACATGTTGGATGGTAAGGTGAACATAAGGTGATAGTTAAGTTATTTTTAATAGCGCCTCTTGAATGGCATCTTTGTGTTACAAAACTTTGAAAAGTGTTACAAATATAGATTATTCAGATATGGACAATGCAATAGATTTGTGAATGAATATAGACAAAATGCCAGCAGTATAATGGAACACTGATTGTATATGAAAATATTTCATTCTGTAGTGAATAACTCAAATTTTCAATTAAAGCGAAAAAGCATACATCTATTTCTGCAGTAAAGCTGGTACAGCATTCAAATAACACAAAGTTGCTGGTGCTACTCATGAAAGAAGCAATGCAGTTCTGAAGTGAATGTCAGTGGTGACTTCAACACTGCGTGAGTGGAATAGCCATCCTTATTGTTTCAATAGGAGAGCTCCAAGTATCAATGCAATATCTGAATTAATTTCAAAGAATGTAAAAAAAAAAAATGTCGAAATATTTCATAATGAGTAAGATAGGTCTATTTATTTTTCGAATGGTCTATATAAAAAGTTGTGAATAGAAATCTTATGAACTCTTGCCTACACATTGAGACCATGGTAGAAAGCAAGTGTTAAAAGTTTCAAAGGCATACATCAAACAGTCTTGACATAATATGGAGTGGTACGCGAAACTTAACTAATTTCCATGTGGAAAAAGGGCCATAACTGAGCCAAAATCCTTGTCTTGTCTACATAAGGAAACTATGATGGTAAACAAGGGGTCAAAGATTCAAAGCCATATGTCAAATAGTTCAGACAAAATGTGGACTGGTAAGAAAAACTTAACTGAATTCAAAGTCTGAAAAAGACAAAAATTCAGCTAAATATATATCTGACATAGTTACATACTTGACTAAAGATGAAGCTCATGACGATGAACAAGTGTTCAAAGTTTCAAAGCCATATTGTCAAATAGTTTTGACAAAATGTGGACTTGTACAAAAACTGAACCAATTTCCAAGTCCAAAAGGGCCATAATTCAGCCAAAACAGTTTATGCAAAATATGGACTGGTACGTAAAAACTTAACCAAAATTTTTAAGTTTAAAGGGGCTATAATTCAGACAAAATCCCTGATTTAGTTATGTACTCTTGATTTCACCTGGACATGTTGATGGTACACAAGTGTTGAGAGTTTCAAAGCTATATGTGAAAAGGTTTTGTCAAAATTTGGACCGTTACGAAAAACTTAATCAAGGTGTGACGCCGACGCTGTGGTGAGCAGGATAGCTCTCATTCTTCGACTGCTGAGCTAAAAATTCTTCAAAAACAGCCTCCTTGCAAAATCATATCACTGCCAAGTATCAAATTAAAAAACAGTAACAATCAGTCTAAGCACTTATAAAATTTGCATTTTCAATGTGTGGTACAAACTTTTATATACAGTAATATAAATAGTATTATAATACAATAGTGTAACAACTGATCATGCATATAAAAGATTTCCAAAGAAATTTTCCTTAAAGTAACAGGTGAATAAAATCTCTGTTCTTTTCATACAAACCGGCAATACAGTATTACTATGTAACTCTTATATGATACAAAGTATTTACACTTTTACCTTTGTTATTATTATAAAAATCTAAAACATTTCCAGTGTTTTTTGTTCATCTTTACTTCACTTGTGGGATTAACCACAAGGAAGTTAAATATACAAGGATCTGGCATGTAGGGCGGGGGATCTTATTCTACAGAGAGGAATCTGACCTTTCTATCACTTTCTCCTGCTTTTCTGTATTACTGAGCAATCACACTTAAGATATAACCTGAAAAATTCATTTCTTAATACCAAAATATCATTTTTCATACAGTTATAAAGGAGAACACTTGCAATCTGTCAAAACCTTGAAATTGGAAACAGTTCTGAAAATCCGAGGAGTAGGTAATAAAGCAATCTTATTTACAACTTGATGGTGTAAGAAGCCATGTTCAAATTTTTACATATGCACTAAGATCTTTATACTTTTTCTGACTCGACAGGCAACACCTTCACTTCCTTTATTAACTGGTCAGATGTCCAGCTTTTTATTACAGTTTTAGACCAGATAAAAGTAAACTGTCCACAGTAAAACACAGTTCAACTTATTCCAAGAGCTTTCGCATTATCTGTCAACCAGCTATGATAGAGATTCAACTTGTGGTCCTCAGGCCGTACCTATAAAGAAATAATAAGATTAAATATATATCAGGTATAAAGCTTGATACAGACATCTTCTATCCTGAAATGCAGCCAATCTTCTGATTTAACATGATAAATAACGGGGCATAGGGTGACCAGAATATATGTGCAGGCCAAGTCTGCTTTGGAGGTTCCTGACCAGGGGTGTATTCAAGTATATCTAGGACCCCACTCCCCACCACACATCCCAAAAAATACCCGCCAAAAAAAAGCTGAACTGCTTATTAATGAAGGAAATCTCATTACTTTCTTGCTGTAATTGTAAATTAAACTGTCAGAGAATTACCCCCCCCCCCCCCCCCGCCCCCCAAAAAAATATCCCAACAAATCTGTAAGAAGCAACCTATTATTTCCTACAGAAACAACAACATAAAATGCAATATGAAAGTAGATTCTGTATAAAATGTAATATTACCTGTTTCCATTCATTGAGACAGAATATTCTGTAAGAGTCATTGCCATATTTCCCAATACCATATAGCTCAATCGGATATTTCCATGACTTCGTTAAATATTCATCTGTAAAAAAAATGTTGTATGTGAATAAGAATTTGGTATATACCGGTTCAACTGGAACTGAATTAGCAGTCTTAAGCACCCACTAATCATAAGCAGCCAATTTGCAGACTTCAGAAACTGACTTTGTTCCGATTTCAACTTTCCTTAAAGGGAATTCCTATAGTTTTTTATGCGCATCTTTCTGCGCAGCCGGCACTTTCAATGGAAAACTGAAGTGAAGTCAACATTTGTTGAAACATATTACAGACAATCTTAAATATGAGGAATTTTGAATGAAATAACATTGATGATAAGTTATATCAATAATCAAATGTTGATACTGGTTTATGTTGTATTGACAAGTATCATGCCTGACAGGTATCTTGCTATTTTTGTGGTTGTGTTTTCACATCGCATTTTAGTACAAAGACAGTGTTGTTCATATAATGTAAGATAATTGACTTAGTACTGATAAGACAATATCACCTTTCAGATTACTTAGTATTCAATTATAGAAAGAATTAAGAATTTTTAAAACTTTTTTTTAACTTTTAGCAGACATACATGTAATCAATTTGGCCAGGTTCGCGCCATTTCCGTCCGAACAGGTGTTGTATTCTAGCGGTCTTAACATAAAATTTAGCCTGGTGACCCATACATTTTTAGCCATTTTTATGCTCACAATACAATTATCTATACACAAGAAGAAAAAGAAAAAATTCTATGAAAGAGTTTTTTCAAAATTTAAAAAAATATTCTTCACTATGGGTATTTTTCATTGAAAAAAGTTCACAAAAGTAAATGAGAAACAATATTTTTTTTTTCATTTGTACCCATTATTGTAAGGATAGAGTATTACAAATATGACTATGATATCAAATAAGTATATAATAAAATCTGTAAAAAGAAAAAACCGTATTGTGCTGCCTGGATGAATATTTTGTTTGGTATTTATAAACAAGAGGACCATGATGGTCCTGAATCGCTCACCTCTTCCCACATGACCCAGTTTTGAGTATGACGTCGTTTTTTCTATTATTTGACATAGTGACCTAGTTTTTGAGCTCATGTGACCCAGTTTTGAACTTGACCTAGATATTATCAAGATAAAAATTCTCTCCAATTTTCATGAAGATCCACTGAAAAATATGGTCTCTAGAGAGGTCACAAGGTTTTTCTATTATTTGACCTATTGACCTAGTTTTCGAAGGTACGTGACCCTGTTTTGAACTTTACTTAGATATCATCAAGGTGAACATTCTCACTAATTTTCATGAAGATCTCATGAAAAATATGGCCTCTAGAGAGGTCACAAGGTTTTTCTATTTTTATACCTACTGGCCTAGTTTTTGACCGCACTTGACCCAGTTTCGAAACTGACCTAGATATCATCAAGGTGAACATTCAGATCAGTTTTAATGATGATTCATTGAAAAATATGGCCTCTAGAGAGGTCAAAAGATTTTAATAATTTTAGACCTACTGACCTAGTTTTTGACCGCAGCTGACCCAGTTTCAAACTTGACCTAGATATCATCAAGATGAACATTCAGACCAACTTTTATACAGATCCCATGAAAAGTATGGCCTCTAGAGAGGTCACAAGGTTTTTTTATCATTTGACCTACTGACCTAGTTTTTTAAGGCATGTGACCCAGTTTCAAACTTGACCTAGATATCATCAAGGTGAACATTCTGACAAATTTTTATGGAGATCCATTCACAAGTATGGCCTCTAGAGAGGTCACAATGTTTTTCTATTCTTAGACCTACTGACCTAGTTTTTGACTGCACATGACCCTGTTTCGAAAGTGACGTAGATATCATCAAGATGAACATTCAGACCAATTTTCATACAGATCCCATGAAAAATATGGCCTTTAGAGAGGTCACAAGGTTTTTTTTATTATTTGACCTCATGGCCTAGTTTTTGATGGCATGTGACCCATTTTCAAACTTGACCTAGATATCATCAAGATCAACATTCAGACCAACTTTCATACAGATCCCATGAAAAATATGGCCTCTAGAGAGGTCACAAGGTTTTTCTATTATTTGACCTTCTGACCTAGTTTTTGAAGGCACGTGACCCACTTTTGAATTTGACCTAGATATCATCAAGGTGAACATTCTGACCAATTTTCATGAAGATCTCATGAAATATATGGCCTCTAGGAAGGTCACAATGTTTTTCTATTTTTAGATCTACTGACCTAGTTTTTGACCGCACGTGACCCAGTTTCGAACTTGACCTAGATATCATCAAGATGAACATTCAGACCAAATTTCATACAGATCCCATAAAAAATATGGCCTCTAGAGAGGTCACAAGGTTTTTCTATTATTTGACCTACTGACCTAGTTTTTGATGGCACGTGACCCACCTTCGAACTTGACCAAGATATCATCAAGGTGAACATTCTGACCAATTTTCATGAAGATCTTATGAAATATATGGCCTCTAGGGAGGTCGCAAGGTTTTTCTTTTTTCAGACCTACTGACCTAATTTTTGACCGCATGTGACCCAGTTTCGAACTTGATCTAGATATCATCAAGATGAACATTCAGACTAACTTTCATACAGATCCCATGAAAAATACAGCCTTTAGAGAGGTCACAAGGTTTTTCTATTATTTGACCTACTGACCTAGTTTTTGACGGCACGTGACCCAGTTTCAAACTTGACCTAGATATCATCAAGATGAACGTTCTGACCAATTTTCATGAAGATCTTGTGAAATATATGGCTTCTAGAGAGGTCACAAGGTTTTTCTATTTTTAGACCTACTGACCTAGTTTTTGACGACACCTGACCCAGTTTCGAACTTGACCTAGATATCATCAAGATGAACATTCTGACCAATTTTCATGAAGATCTTATGAAATATATGGCCTCTAGAGAGGTCACAAGGTTTTTCTATTTTTAGACCTACTGACCTAGTTTTTGATGGCACGTGACCCACTTTCGAACTTGACCTAGATATCATCCAGATGAACATTCTGACCAATTTTCATGAAGATCCATTGAAATATATGGCCTCTAGAGAGGTCACAAGGTTTTTCTATTTTTAGACCTACTGACCTAGTTTTTGAAGGCACGTGACCCAGTTTCGAACTTGACCTAGATATCATCAAGATGAACATTCTGACCAACTTTCATAAAGATCCCATGAAAAATGTGACCTCTAGAGTGGTCACAAGCAAAAGTTTACGGACGGACGGACGGACGCACGGACGACGGACGACGGACACTGCACGATCACAAAAGCTCACCTTGTCACTTTGTGACAGGTGAGCTAAAAAAACAGAAAATTATGAAAATGTTGAAAAATCGCTGGCAGTTGCAGCAACAGTGGGTGTGTTCAAAACAATTTTTCACAAAAACAAGCCTGGTGACCTATTGTTTTTATTTGTTCATTGTTTTCAGCACAAATTTTCCTATCATATATGTGAATTAAAAAAAATTCTATGAAAGGAAAAAAACTATAGGAATTCTCTTTAAGCAGCCTGGACCTGTCACTTCCTTGGCTGACTGCTTAACAAGGTCTGACTATACATTTAATAGCATGTTACACAATAAGAGTACAATACATAGGTCTTACAAAAGTCAGACAGTGCATGCATTATTGTACCACTATGTAAATTATTTGACAGGTCTGGTAATAACCAGGATTTTTTCTAAATCTTTTAATATATGGAACAACCTTATACTGCCTTTAACTTTTAAGTTTAAGTTCTATGTTGCAGTCACAAATGTCTGAATACAAAATCCTAGTCTCTGGCTACTACCACAGTAAATATTCTCCAGGCAGGTGCCATGCATCGGACTTCTTCAAAACTTTTCAAAGTTATTGTAATAAAACTGTAACAGTTCCTTGAACTGTGGCTTCATTATTTAAGAATAGGATGAAGTATGCTGATAAACCTAAAAAGTGATGCAAAAATTACCCAATCAGCAGTACGCTATGTTAAAACAAGTTTGTTCCTATTTACTGACAGCAGTATAGAAATACCATCAAACACTTACTTGAAAACCTGATAATTGTATGTGCCCTTTTCTCATGCAGCCCAAGTGGTTGTAAAATCTTTGCCATGGCTGCCTGGTCACCTTTACGAGCCATGTCTGGATTTGGCCATTTGTTTAGGAATTTCCACAATAAAGGAATTGCTGCAGTACCTAATGATAAATAAAGACATATCTGCAATGTGTCATTCTCTCATCAAACTACAGTTTTAGTGTAAAACTTAACCACACACAGCAATGCAAATTTCTATTTAAAGATATCAAGTGTTAATAATAAGTTATAATTGCATATATATATATATATATATATATATATATATATATATATATATATATATATATATATATATATATATATATATATATATATATATATATCAGTCTCAGTATATATATTTACTATAGCTACAGTGTCGTAAGAATTACTAGTTTGCAAAAAAAAGTAGAAGTATTTTGAGGAGCAAATACAAGTATACATTATCATACTATATGCTCACTTTTAATCTAAGCCAGTCATGCCATTAAAAGGTTGAAATTCGGCTACTCTTCAGTATTTGGACACAGTAGATGCATGACATCAACAGAAAAAGAACTTTTAAGATTTCTAGTCCTAAAAAACATGCATGAAGAATTATAGCTAGGAAATACCTGTTGTTCTGTTTAAAAAGATTGTGGCCACCAGTAGCTTCCAGGGATCATGAAAGAGACTTTCCTGTACCAGGTTATATGGTGATTTAGGTGGTGTCCACTGCATATCTCTGTGTAACTGGGGCTGAGGAATAAATATACCATTCAAGAAATACTGGCTCTCCACCTCGGGGTGGGGCGGTGAAGCTGGCGGGGTCTGTACATCCAATTCTGAAAACACAAGTAAACGATTGGTATTAGCATGAACATAATAACCTCAAAAATGTTACTTTTTCTCTAACAAAAAACTGCGGACTCAAGATTTATAACTCCACTAAAACTGTATAGTAGATCTAAAGTCCCGTGATAGTTTAATATTATATATTTCATAACACTATCCAGTAAGTATAAGTCTATAAGAAGACAACTGGCTCTTTATATATCATTATGGTCTTCAAAAATGAGATCTTTTTATGAACTTATTGAAAGCAGAGCTATCACTAAAGGTGTTTTAATACCAAAGACAGGAAACAAGAGCTGTCACAGGAGACAGCATGCTCGACTATTTCGATGCTGGATAGTGAAACTGGGCACATCTGAGGAAACTAGAGCTGTCACTGGAGTGTTTAATGACTCCAATTGTGGAAGAAGATATTGCACAATAGATGCTCAGTCTGTGTCAAAAATATCAACTTAAAGTAATAAGAGTGGTAAAGATAAAATGTATCAAAACACTATATAAGTATATCCTAAGCAAAAAGGGACATAATTCATTAAATATTGGTGCCAGAGTTGTGCAGCTTGTGTCAATAGTGTGGGTGATGATGTTGAACAACTATTTAAGTTTGAATCAAATCCATTCAGTAATAACAGAGACAAATGAAAGTGCATCAAAACTTTAACCTAAAATTCTAAGTAAAAAGGGGGAATAATTAATAAAAAAATTGGTGCCAGAGTTATGCACCTTGCGTCATATGGTGTGGGTGATGATGTTGAACAACTATTTTAAGTATGAATCAAATCCATTCAGTAATAACAGAGACAGAGTGAAAGTGCATCAAAACTTTAACCAAAAATTCTAAGTAACAAGAGGGCCAAGATGGCCCTAGGTCGCTCACCTGATAAACACACCATAACAGTGTAAACATGTTTGACATAGTGATTTCATGGAAACAAATATTCTGACCAATTTTCATTAAGATTGGATCAAAAATGTGGTCTCTTAAGTGTAAACAAGTATTTTCTTCAATTTGACCTAGTGACCTAGTTTTTGAGCTAAGATGACCTTTATTCGAATTTGACCTAGATTTGATCTAGGCAACAATTCTGACTAAATTTCATCAACCTGGATTAAAAAATACAGCCTTTATCGCATACAAAACGTTTTTCTTTGATTTGACCTAGTGACCTAGTTTTCGACCCCAGATGACCCATTTTCAAAATTGGTCTAGATTTCATCAAGGTTATCTTTCCCTGACAAAATTTCATGAAGATCATGGAAAAATACAGCCTCTATCGCATACACAAGGGTTTTCTTTGATTTGACCTAGTGACCTACTTTTTAACCCAGATAACCCATTTCCAAACTCGGCCTAGATTTCATCAAGGTTATCATTCTGACCAAAATTCATGAAGATAAAATGAAAAATACAGCCTCTATCGCATACATAAGGTTTTTCCTTGATTTGACCTAGTGACCTAGTTTTTTACCCCGGGTGACCCATTTTCGAACTTGGCCTAGATTTCATCAAGGTAATCACTCTGACAAAATTTCGACCAAATTTCATAAAAATCAATTGAAAAAAACAGTCTCTATCGCATACACAAGATTTTTCTTTAATATGACCTAGTGACCTAGTTTTTGACCTCAGATAACCCATATTCAAACTCGACCTAGATTTCATCCAGGCAATCACTCTGACCAAATTTCATGAAGATCAATTGAAAAATACATCCTCTATTGCATACACAATGTTTTTCTTTGATTTGACCTAGTGACCTAGTTTTTGACCCAAGATGACCCATTTTCGAACTCAGCCTAGATTTTATCAAGGTAAACATTCTGGCTAAATTTCATGAAGATCAGTTGAAAAATACAGCCTCTATTGCATACACAAGGTGTTTCCTTGATTTGACCTAGTGACCTAGTTTTTGACCCCAGATGACCCATTTTCGAACTCAGCCTAGATTTCATCAAGGTTATCATTCTGACCAAAATTCATGAAGATTAATTGAAAAATACAGCCTCTATCGCATACACAAGGTTTTTCTTTGATTTGACCTAGTGACCTAGTTTTTGACCCCAGATGACCCATTTTCGAACTCGGCCTAGATTTCATCAAGGTAATCATTCTGACCAAAATTCATGAAGATCAATTGAAAAATACAGCCTCTATCGCATACACAAGGTTTTTCCTTGATTTGACCTAGTGACCTAGTTTTTGACCCCAGATGACCCATTTTCGAACTCGGCCTAGATTTCATCAAGGTAATCATTCTGACCAAAATTCATGAAGATCAATTGAAAAATACAGCCTCTATCGCATGCACAAGGTTTTTCTTTGATTTGACCTAGTGACCTAGTTTTTGACCCGAGATGACCCATTTTCGAACTTGGCCTAGATTTCATCAAGGTTATCATTCTGACCAATATTCATGAAGAATAATTGAAAAATACAGCCTCTATCGCATACACAAGGTTTTTCTTTGATTTGACCTAGTGACCTAGTTTTTGACCTGAGATGACCCATTTTCGAACTCGGCCTAGATATTATCAAGGCAATCATTCTGACCAATATTCATGAAGATCAATTGAAAAATACAGCCTCTATCGCATACACAAGGTTTTTCTTTGATTTGACCTAGTGACCTAGTTTTTGACCCCAGATGACCCATTTTCGAACTCGGCCTAGATTTCATCAAGGTTATCATTCTGACCAATATTCATGAAGATTAATTGAAAAATACAGCCTCTATCGCATACACAAGGTTTTTCCTTGATTTGACCTAGTGACCTAGTTTTTGACCCCAGATGACCCATTTTCGAACTCGGCCTAGATTTCATCAAGGTAATCATTCTGACCAAAATTCATGAAGATCAATTGAAAAATACAGCCTCTATCGCATACACAAAGTTTTTCCTTGATTTGACCTAGTGACCTAGTTTTTGACCCCAGATGACCCATTTTCGAACTCGGCCTAGATTTCATCAAGGTTATCATTCTGACCAAAATTCATGAAGATCAATTGAAAAATACAGCCTCTATCGCATACACAAGGTTTTTCTTTGATTTGACCTAGTGACCTAGTTTTTGACCCGAGCTGACCCATTTTCGAACTCAGCCTAGATTTCATCAGGGTTATCATTCTGACCAATATTCATGAAGAATAATTGAAAAATACAGCCTCTATCGCATACACAAGGTTTTTCTTTGATTTGACCTAGTGACCTAGTTTTTGACCTGAGATGACCCATTTTCGAACTCGGCCTAGATTTCATCAAGGCAATCATTCTGACCAATATTCATGAAGATCAATTGAAAAATACAGCCTCTATTGCATACACAAGGTTTTTCTTTGATTTGACCTAGTGACCTAGTTTTTGACCCCAGATGACCCATTTTCGAACCCGGCCTAGATTTCATCAAGGTTATCATTCTGACCAATATTCATGAAGATTAATTGAAAAATACAGCCTCTATCGCATACACAAGGTTTTTCTTTGATTTGACCTAGTGACCTAGTTTTTGACCCGAGATGACCCATTTTCGAACTCGGCCTAGATTTCATCAAGGTTATCATTCTGACCAACATTCATGAAGATTAATTGAAAAATACAGCCTCTATCGCATACACAAGCTAAATGTTGACAGACGACAGACGACAGACGACGGATGACAGACGCCGGACATCGAGCGATCAGAAAAACTCACCTGAGCATTGCTCAGGTGAGCTAAAAAGGGGAAATAATTCATGAAAAATTGGCCCCAGAGTTATGCACCTTGCATCATATGATAAGGGTAATGATGTTGAACAATTGTTTAAGTTTGAATCAGATCCATTCAGTAATAACAGAGATAGAGTGAAAGTGCATAAAACTTTAACCTGAAATTCTAAGTAAAAAGGGGAATAATTCAAGAAAAATTGTGCCAGAGTTATGCATCTTGTGTCATATGATGTGGGTGATGATGTTGAACAACTATTTTAAGTTTGAATCAAATCCATTCAGTAATAACAGAGGTAGAGTGAAAGTGTACCAAACTTTAAAACCGAAATTCTAACTAAAAAGGGGGAATAATTCATGAAAAAATGGTGCCAGAGTTATGCATCTTGTGTCATATAATGTGGGTGATGATGTTGAACAACTATTTTAAGTTTGAATCAAATCCATTCAGTAATAACAGAGGTAGAATGAAAGTGTACCAAAACTTTACCTGAAATTCTAAGTAAAAAGGGGGAATAATTCATGAAAAAATGGTGCCAGAGTTATGCACCTTGTGTCATATGATGTGGGTGATGATGTTGAACAACTATTTTAAGTTTGAATCAAATCCATTCAGTAATAACAGAGATAGAGTGAAAGTGCATCAAAACTTTAACCTGAAAATCTAAGTGAAAAGGGGGGATAATTTGTGAAATATTGGTGCCAGAGTTATGGCCCTTATGTCAGATGATGTGGATGATGATGAGGAATAAGTATTTCAAGTTTGAATCAAATCCATCAAGTAATTACAGAGATATGTTGAAAAAAGAGAAAGTGCACCAAAACTTTAACCAAGGTGGGGACGCGGAAAGACGCCGACGCCGGGGCGAGTAGGATAGCTCTCCTTATACTTCGTATAGTCGAGCTAAAAATGTTGTTTTGTTTTTGTTGGGTTTAACATTGCACGGACACAATTATTGGTCATATGGCGTCTTTCCAGCTGTGCATTATTTCATCATGGGTGGGCACCCGGGTAGAACCACTGACCTTCTGTAAGCCAGCTGGATGGCTTCCTCACATGACCAATTCAACGCCAGAAGAAGTTGTAATCTTAACTTTTGACCATCAGGTGTGAACTTGACCTTAGAACTAGTAAACATGGCTGTGCACTCTGCATGCCATTTTGATGAGTTGACAACTGATGTTACTTTTATGAAAATCTTTCCAGAGGTAAGAACATACAGAACAAACATGACTGCAAGCTATCTGATCTTTGACCTCTGACATGTGACCTTGACCTTAGACCTAGTGGTCTGTATGTTGTCTCAGTCTGGGTAAGGCCAACAGCTGAAGATAGTTCTATGAAAATCCTGCCAGTGGTTTAAAAACATTAAGCAGAATTAGGTTTTGCCCTCCACATCTGAGGTAATTTTTTTTTAATTGATTCTGGCTTCATGAAAATCTTCCCAGCGGTTAATTTCTGCCAATTAACTGGTCAACTGACCTAATGTGAGAACCGTGCATTTTCCATACACAGCTACCAGATCCATATTGAGCTTTTTCAAGAGTTTCTTCCCTTGTTGCAGTAAGTGAATTGTTTAAAGAAGGGATCCTTCAAAGCAGAAATATCAACTTTATAATTATGATGAAGCAACCAATATTACCTTCAGAGTCTGATCCATGCACAACCATGTCTTCTTCCATGCTATTATTATGTGGCTTTGAATTCCCTAAGGATAATGACCGAATGTATTTTGGTGAATGTGACTCGTTTACTTCCGTTGAAAGTCTACGTATTAACGATGGAGAATTACTATAACTTGCTCTGCGATGACCAGACTCTGGAGTTTTACTTGAAGATGACTGGGATGAATTTCTTGACCGTTTTGGAGATATATCTGGTGTATTCGTCATAAAATACGCATGTTCCTCGAGTCCATTAAAATGCCCCATTTTAACACTAGCTAGATAAGCATCCTGCACAGTCACAGAGTCTGTTACATTGAAAACCCTTTCCTCATCCGCAGTGAATGTAAAATCTGAATTTCCGTCTTTTAAAATATCACTAGTGTTTATATATTCCAAACTGACAGCACTTGTATTAGCAAAGTTGTCCTGTTCACTGTCATCATGAATGTCGTCTGGAAACGTGATACCATTTTCATCGTTAGTATTAACTACAGCACTGAGTGTTGCTGGATCGAGAAATGCCCCGTGGTTCTCCATTACTACCACTTTCTGGATATTGTTATTTTCTAGATGTATGTCATCTTCTAACCCCTGTGAACCTATTGGCATAATGGAAATGCATTATTGTAATTTAAACATGTTCCAGCCTTCTTTCTATTCCAGAATGTTGACTCATACAATAATAGCATACAATAGCTGGGAGTCTGTCAAAATTTTCAAGTTGGTTAATAAGTACAAAAATATCCTGATTATCTATTAATCACAATCAAAATCAAGAACTAGTTATGTCACGTACGGTCAAAATTTGTCCAAACTGTTAATTCTGTGGACCCGGACAGGCCAAAATTTATCAAAAAGTTCTGCTAATTCTTTGGCCCTGAACAACAAAAATAATCCAATATTTTGCTGGTTACAAACATAGCGCCAATGAGTGGTACACTGTTCACAATTCTGTCTAATTAAAAACAATTTTACATGCATATTGATGAATTAGAATGGTCTTTTACAGTCGACCCAAGATTTAGATTGAACTAGATTTTTTTCTGGGTAGTGTTATAACATTACAATATTTACGATTAAAAGTCATCACAGACGTTTACATCAAGAACCATCAATTCAAAATTCATTTTATCACCACATCACTGGTTTAAAACACAAAGTCATTATCATTCCGATGTCGACATCCTCCTGCCATGTATCAGTACATCACACAATTATTAGCAACGACCTTGTGCGCTAAGTATAATCATGCTCGTTCCTGTGCTTATTGCAACCATAGTACAAAACCGTTCCTCTCTGCTCGCAATTAAAAGTGCACAAATATACATTGTGTAAGATGGCACCAAGCAATGATAGCGGCTGTAGGAAAAGTTACATTTTGAAGATTAGCCAGTGAGGCAGCTTCAACACATACCTGATGACACAACAATACGGTCTTCAAAACTCTCCTCATCTTCTTCCTTACCTGTAAAATATGTACAAGTGTCAATATATACCAGATTTTACAGGATGGGTATTTCAAACAGGATGTCTACGTCTGCATATCTTTATAAAATATGTACATCATTTGCAACTACAGCAGCAGCAGTTTTAGAAACAGCAGCAAAATAAAACTGCCTGCATATTCTCCATACTGCTCTTGATACAGTTTTCATTAAAATCATCTGTACTTTTCAAGTTATTGTAGGATCCATCTTTTTGAGACTGAACAAACAAAACAGTACTTTACAATTTCAAACTGTTTCTAATTTATAAATACAGTTCGGTGAAAATATCTCCTGTACTTAAAAAAGTAATTGCAACTAGATTTTTGTGACTGATACAGGCCGAGTGGATGAACAAAATAAAAGTATAAAAGTAAATACAGTCCTTCTTGCCTTCTATCTATGTACCAGGTAAGTCACATTTAATATTAATGCTGATAAATGAGAAATAAAGATAAATAAATGTGTGACATTTAGACCAGTCAACACCATACCAAAATTGTTTATTGTCTTCTAATCTAAAACATTAAAATACCTTAAAATCAGCAGATAACATACCAATAGTGACGGCATCATCCATAATGGCTCGAAGCTCTATCATCTTGATCGATGTTTCAGCATCTGGTTTCAACTGTACCGAGATATACCCGGACTCCGGCGAGAATATGTCCAGAGAAAACCGATCTGTGATCTCAACTTTCTCTATAGACCTGCTTGTGAGCTGAAACAATACAGTAATAATAAAATTAAATAAACTGGTACCTCTTGCCAAAAGTACACAAGTAATCTAGTCTATACCAAATGTGAAAACATGTTACAAAGATCCCAATAAGCTAAAATGCATTAAAATATCATTTATTAATTTCAGGCTTTACACCGCAAATATCAAAATTAAGATTATGATATAACAGGCACTTATGTGTTGTTACCTTCTGTGCAACTTGTAAACACATATATGAACTACCACTTAATATATCATAATCATTTTATTACATAAATATTGGAAAATAATGGTAATATTAGTTAGGTCCGAGCATATACTTAACCCTGCACTGTAATGCTATCTATAAAACCACAGTGATAAGCATGGTTACCATCCTTCCTTCTTAGTCACCAAAGTGGAACGTAAAAGGAGAATCGTCAAAGTTGATAGATTTCACCATCAAGTTTTAACTATAAATCTTTCTACTGCTCAGTAACAAGTGCTCTGAATTTTTGTTTTTTGTTTGTTTTGGGTTTAACGCCATTTTTCAACAGTATTTCAGTCATGTAACGGCGGGCAGTTAACCTAACCAGTGTTCCTGGGTTCTGTACCAGTACAAACCTGTTCTCCGCAAGTAACTGCCAAGTTCCCCACATGAATTATCAGAGGTGGAGGACTCTGAATTTTTGAGAACTGGACAACAAACTGTGTTCATGCTACCAGAAACTGCTAAACCACATGTATATCTTCCCAATTACAAACAGATATGACACAAACACAATCAGAAACAACCAAATGACGAAAACACTACCAAAAATGTCCTTTCGACAACCAGGAACTAAAAGAACTATTTATATTTATAAGTTACTTACAACAGTTGTGACCACTGGTTCATCAGATTTTGTATTATCTAGAACCACCTCTAGTAACCAGCCATCATCTGTCCGTGACAGTATCAGGGAACCAGGACTGTACTTCATAGGTGGTGAGTGAATGTATGCATATTTCACCTGACCAGTAAAGATCTGTGGGCTGACTATATCTGTACAGTAGTAAAGAAATAAAAGAATAAATAAAACAAAAATATCATTAGACAAGTGTAGCCATATTCCTACCATACAACTTTTGGCCTGTAGCAATATTCAAGGTCTGAAAATTAGACTTACTTAAATATGGCAAATATTCAATTTGCCATATTTTTGCTGTATGATTCTAGTATATTAACATTTTTTTCTCAGCTGTCTGCAATCTGACTAAAGTACTTGATCTTCTAAACGAAGATCTGAGAATGACCCATTCACATTTGTCTTCTGTATATTTTGGATTTCCCATATTGCTATTTTTATTTTCGCAAATCTATTTTTATTTGAACCAATCAGACGACAAGCATTTAGCTGAACCATCAAAATACCGTCGTTTGTCAAAGGGTGAGAAAAATGTGCAGTCAGTCTGAGGTTCGAACCTGGGACCTTTGCTTAAAGAGTGAGTGCCCTACTGACTGAGCTAACCGGCTGTCTGACACCTTACATGACCAAGTCCATACTAGGACATATGATTTCTCTCAAAACACAAGGGCGTAGCCGCGATGTGGTCGTCATAAGAATTGTAACAAGAGCTGTCGGATGACAGCGCGCTCGACTATTCGAAGAATTGATTGAAGAATGGGGTCAAAATATTTCCATAGATTTTCAGACTAAACAAAAAAATGGATTAAACAAAAAATGTTCCTGTATTTGTGGATTTCGATTAGTCTTGCACTAAATGGCAATGTGTGACCATGATGGCAAATATGTTAAGTTATATGTTAGGCAAAACATGGACTTATATGAAAAATTTAACTAATTTCTAAGTCCAAAAAGGGCCATAATTCAGTCAAAATAGTTGACAGAGTTATGTACTCTTGCCTACAGATGGAAATCATGTTGATAAACTAGTGTTAAAAGTTTCAAAGCCACAGTTCAAACAGTTTTGACAAAACGCTGACTTGTAAGAAAAACTGAACAAATTTCAAAGTCCAAAAAGGGCCATAATTCAGTCAAAATAATTGTCAGAGTTATGTACTCTTGCCTACAGATGGAAATCATAATGATAAACAAGTGTTTAAAGTTTAAAAGCCATATGTCAAATAGTCTTGACAAAACATGGACATTTACAAAACAGAACCAATTTCCAAATTCAAAAAGGGCCATAATTCAGCCAAAAAAGAAGAAAGAGTTACGTACTCTTGCCTATTGATAGAGACTATTATACTGAACAAGATATAAAAGTTTCAAAGCCATATGTCAAACACTTTACACAAAATATAAACTGGTACGAAAAACTTAACCATGATTTCTAAGTCAAAAGGGGCCATAATTCAGTCAAAATGCTTGATGGAGTTATGTACTCTTGCCTACAACTGGACATTGTGATGGTAAACAAGTGTTGAAAGTTTCAAAGCTTTATCTCAAAAGACTTTGTCAAAATGTGGACTGGTACGAAAAACTTAACCAAGATTTCTAAGTCAAAAAGGGGCCATAATTCAACCAAAATGCTTGATGGAGTTATGTACTCTTGCCTACAACTGAACATGGTGATGGTAAACAAGTGTTGAAAGTTTCAAAGCTTTATCTCAAAAGACTTTGTCAAAATAAGAACTGGTACGAAAAACTTAACCAAGATTTCTAAGTCAAAAGGGGCCATAATTCAGTCAAAATGCTTGACAGAGTTATGTACTCTTGCCTATAACTAGACATGGTGATGGTAAACAAGTGTTGAAAGTTTCAAAGCTTTATCTCAAAAGACTTTGTCAAAATGTGGACTGGTACGAAAAACTTAACCAGGGTGTGACGCCGACGCCGACGCCGACACCGACGCCGACGCCGTGGTGAGTAGGATAGCTCTACTTATTCTTCGAATAGTCGAGCTAAAAATGAAAAACCCAGGCTAAATATAGATTTTTTAAACTTCTACTTTCACATACAAGATGTTGTAAGTAAGGCTCTGATTGGCTAGCGGAAGGGTAGTCAGAACGAGGCTATCCATAGCACGTCTTCAGATCCTAAGCTTAGCGTAACTGGAGATGTACTTTAGTCAGATTGGAGTTGCCTGTAGCCCATTCATGCTCATTCAAGCAAAATTTCATGAAAACCTCCATAAATTTCATGAGATAGCCAAAAGGAAGGATTACCCTTTTCAGACATAAAACCTGAAGAACATAGGCCCTGAACATAGCTTGATGTAAATTATAATACTTGTAACACTATGTTCAATTTTTTTCAATTTTCTATATTGTGTGTTTATTTTTATGGCAGCAACTACATGTACTTGTAAGAAATGTAATATAAAGACAGTCTTAAAAGGAATTTCTTCGAAAATGTTTGGTAAAAAACCCTGTAAGAAGTTTCAGAAATTTTGGCTTTTGTTGATTCTTATAAATATTAACTATTCTTTTTATGAAATTATACCTTCATACATATCTCTGCATGATGTAAGCTTATTAAGTGCCCATTCTTGCTAAGAAAAAGAATGAGGCCACAGGCCCTGCTATGTGATGTAAAGACACAAAAATTCTGAGTTTATGTCAGGACACATTGACAAAATGAGCACAGTTTAGTCCTGCAACATGACAACAACCTTTGAGCTGGTGACAAGGTTTTCACACCATCATATTGTGATTATTTAAAAGCCTGAAGGTTTTGGGCAGACAATACCAGCTGTGATTGCCACAGTTTACAAAGGTAAATGGACCAAATGAAGTAACTAACTGTGACCTTGATACTATTTGCCACTGTGATTGGAGTCAAATTTCGACCATAAATTAGCCTGAGAAAAAAACACTGATATTATACAAATGCAAAATATATTTGACATCACTTTATTTTTACAAATTAAAATTTACAAACCTTCATCATCTTCTGTATAATCAGTTGTCTCTGTTACATCTGTAAGACAAAAAAAAACTACTTTACAATCCTGTCTGCATAAAATCATATCTGGAAAATCTGAATGGTTCATCTAAACAAATGTATTTTCATACCTTTTTATGTGTAGGTAAAGACTAGCGTTGGGAATCTCTTAATATTTCTGCAGCCATAAATCAATACAAAAAAATTACCCTTTTAATCAATTCTGGCTCAGTAAAAATGAAAAAGCATTTATAACTGTTTCATATTGGGTGACAAACCATTATTTTTCTGAATTTAAACACCAAGCTAATGAACTGTCAATTCTGTCTACTTTGAAATCATTTTACATGTAGACAGATAGTTAAGAGTGGCAACTTTGCTGGATTATTTGACAGCAATATCTGGATGTCAAATTTGTCAAAGATGAAAAGTTTTGTTGACAAATACATCATGGACCACTTGTTCATGATTTGGTGTGGCCAAAATAAACCAGGACTACACTACTAAAGACCTTGAACTATTTTATACAAAACTGTTGAGGAAAATCATCAAAGTTATAGTAGAAGTACAAACATTTAATAAGGTGTTAATTTCACTATGCATGAATACAGTTTTAGGTAAACTAAGACTTCCAATTGAGTCAACTTCCTTTGAAAATGACAGAAAGAGCTTAGATAAACATTTTTAAACAGTATGCGTAATTATTCATAAAGCAAATATAAAATATAATTATCTGACAATGTCATATCCATGTATTTCTTAAAATATCCTTAGCCAACTAATAAATTATTTTTACCTGTTACAAAAATTATTTCCTTTTTTACAATTTAACTTGTCTCGTATTTTAAAATAAATTTTCATATTTTACAATATTTTTGTTTTTCAATTTGATTTATTTATAGTTTCAGTCATCAAAAGTTAGTTCTACCTATATATATGTGCATGTATACTATATATCCACTAACCTTCATTATCAACATCTTCATAAGGCTCATATTTTCCCATCACATCTCCCACATCTTCATCTGTTTGTTCTTCCTCGGACACCGCCCTATTTTCTCTCAACTCCTCCTGCTTTTTCTTATATCGGGCACTTCTTGATGAAGCTCTTATATTCTCTAACACTTGCAACTCATTTACTGCCTCATTCTTTTTTGTTTTAGTTGATTCCCTTTTATCAGAACTTTTCCGCCTTTCTGATTTTGAGTCTGTACTTTTCTTTCTTTCTAGTTTGCTATCAGAACTTTTCCGCCTTTCCTCTTTAGCATCTGAACTCTTCCGTCTTTCTGACTTTTTATCTGTTTTGTCCACACTTTTCTTTTCTGTACTTACTTTTCTCTTTTTTCCAGGCGGACTACTTAAATCTGGATCATTCTCAATCTCTTCATTTTTATCACCATGTTTCAAAGCTTTTGACGTTTTAGCTTTTTGTTTCTTAGTGTCCACTGGTGGTGGAGGTGGAGGTGGTTGTTTTATTTTTACTAAATCGTCTTCAAGATCAGACTGTTCATTCTCTGCAATATCCATTTCATCAAATTCTTCCTCTGCAATATTATCTTCATCAACAGTTTTTCTTTTTCCACTGTCTTTCGATTTGGTCATTTTGAATGGCGATGCAAACCTCATCTTCACTACAAGCTTCTGGGACAGCGTTTTATTTGTCTTTTTTGGACTTTTTGATTGTTTTAAATCTTTTTTTGGACTAGGAAATATCTTTTTGTCACTTTTATCTTTCAAAGTTACACTTACAGTCGGTTTAATTTTCTTTTTCACAGATTTTGGTCTGCTGTCACCAGAAAACTTTTTCCCTCTTACAGTGAAGTCTATAGCCTGAGGATCAACCTCCATGCCAGTATCTTGAACAAATCTCTCCAGTTCTGTTCTTGAGCGGAACTTCTTCCCATCTGGACTGAAAAAGAAATAGAACATATCTGTTTGTTTCAGCGCAAGATCGAAATATCTTTTGCTGAGTGAATACAAGATATATTATTTTCACTCACAATGAGCACTTAACATAAATATGTCATAAGGTTTGTGTTAGGAAAATTAGTTCTGCCTGATTTACTAGTATTCATTTCTTTCACATGTTAGTATTTTTGGGCATATATGTTTTAAACATATTTATACATATCTACATATTTACTAAAGCATACTGTCTTAAAAATTCAATTTACATTCAGAATACGAAAATGCCAACCTGAAAATATAGACATCATATTTGCCAGCTGACCTGCCCTCCTTTCGCTGCCTCACTTCCCTGCTCCAGCCATCAGGTAAGGAGGGATCAACATACATAGGCGACACATCATAGGTGTGGTCACTTCTGTAAGTCAAAACAATCATGGGAGTTTTGTAAAATTGAAATTAAAAATACATCAATAATCTACTAAAAAAAAAAATGATGAATTAGAGACCAAGCTGAAATTACTACTCGAAAAAGAAGAAACTGTTGTTATAAAAAAAGAAATAGAAAGTTTAGAATCTAAAATACAAGAATTATATGACATTAAAACTAAAGGCGCACAGATTAGATCAAGAATAAAATACATTGTGAAGAAGATGAAAAGAATACAAAATATTTTTTTAACCTGGAAAAATCAAGGCAAACAAAGAAATCTATACACTCGTTGAAAATAAATGGTGAAATAGTCACAGAAGAAAGGTCATTGTTACATAAAGCTGACCTTATGACCCCCAAAACCATAGTGGTCATCTAGTAGTACAATCTACTTACTACTGGCAATCATCCTAATTAGTTTGACCACTGTACATTGTAAACCGAAGCATTCTTAATTATTGATCAGAAACCAAACGGTTTATCGACAGACAGACAGACTAAGAGGCAGAAAGACAATGAGCAATTGATTCATAATAATCAACAATAAACATATTTTCATGTAAGTATAAATAAATTTGAAATAATGATGTTCAGTTGATCTACATGATCTAATGATATTTAAACAGTATTGGCCATCAATTGCAGCCTTACTAAAAGTACCATATTCCTACTACAATGCAATAATTACTGTAAACTATAAACATTATTAACAAAGTCTTCACACTCAAAAAAGGTAACAAGTGTCAAACTAGACTACTGTGAAATCACTTTTATTTGCGTAGGACGAATTTTCGCGTATTTCGCACTAGGACCGATGCGCGAATTTAAGACCTCGCTAATATTTCTTAATTTTTATTTTTCATCTTTAAAATTGAAAATCCGCGAATTAAAGCCTGCGCAAAACAGACCTTTTTCACGTTTGTGCGAAATTTCATGCCAGCAAATTTAAACAATTTCACAGTATATTAATCCTATGCTATTATAAAACACAAAAAATAAAATACCATGCCTTAACTTACTTTGGTTGAGGCTGTTCTGTAGCCATGGTGCCAGACTAGCGAGCTGCTACGCTCAGTTGCAATCTGCACTTCAACAATATTTTTCTTCCACTGTTAAAACCTGTAAAGGAAGGAAAAATCGTTCAGAGATGAATCTATGTATTGATGTTTTGCATTGAAATTGCCACTTTATCCAGTATTATTAAACTAAGCAATACTGTATTTGACACAGCCATTTTAATATACTTGTAATGTATATACCAACTTAATGCTAGAATGTTGATGCCCAAAAAGCAACTATGTCAAGCCCATGATTTATTGACACAAATACTTCAGCCAATTAAAAATAAAAGCTCCATACAAGTAAAGTTACAGCACCCTCATGATCTGGCATTTCCATCTGAAAAGAGGCCAGATTTCACTCTTTGCCTTTCTGTTTGTGACAATTTCAATGCTTGCACTTTTGTCTGCCATGTTGTTTACATTTAATCCTTGTCATAGGAAGATTGATTCATGCTGTAAATCAACTGCTCTAAACGTCTGCATGACCCAGAATGCTTTATCTATTAGATTACATTTTTGGTACTTATATTTCAATCGAATGAACCATGAAAAAAATGGCATTTCGTGAAATGCATTTGACAAAGAATAAATGCAAGAAAATACTGTAAAATACCAGTATGTTGGTTGTGTATAGCGGTGCAATACAGTACTGGCTGCATATTGCAATATACCGGTATACCGGTTTATCGTGACACCCCTAGTAGCTATAGGTCAAATACACTTAAAAACTGGAAGTAACATGTATGTTGTATCAGAGAAAAGTGGTCTTGATTTTTCCATATGGCCAATAATAAAGAAGAGCACCGCCTACGAGTGCCATCGCTCGTCTGAAGGTGCTGGACAGTATGTATGAAAAGTGTTACAGTTCAGAAATTCTAAGTACAAAAAGGGCCATAATTCTGACAAAATTCAGGTTAGAGTTATGGTTCTTGCCCTACACAGTCACCTAATGATGATAAACAAGTCTGCAAAGTTTCAAAGCTATAGCTCTTATAGGTTTTGAGAAAAGGTGGACTTAAACAAAAAATTTAACCAGGACACTCAAATTTTCTAAGTACAAAAAAGGCTATAATTTTGACAAAATGCATAACAGGGTTATGGTTCTTGACCTATGCAGTCACCTAATGATGATAAACAAGAATGCAAAGTTTCAAAGCTGTAGCTGTTAGAGATAGGTCCAAATACACCTAAAAATTGATGTAGCATGCATGTTGTACCACAGACAAGCAGTCTTGATTTTTCCCTACGAGTTACAATATAAGCTATTTAAAGTAACGACAATTTCCAAACATTTCAGGAATTTTTCCCAACGCCATTTTGTTGCAGACAAACATGTGACGTCAAAATCGCATGGTTGACTGTATCGCGCAAGTGAATAATTTAAGTACATTGCTGATACAGTATTATGGAGTTTTAGTACCAGTAAAAAAAGAAAGTAAACTTTCAACTCACTTCGGAATTGAATAAATATTTTAATAAGTGATCAATCACAACAGAGGTATAAGACAGTGATATTAAGGAAAATTTATTAAGGACAATAATGTCTCTTATTTTTCTGTGTGTGATTTCACCCTCTGGAGGAGACTTCTTCATTACACAGATTGTGAAATCTGTGTGTGAAACACATACATATTTATGTGAATGGGAACACTGTGTACAGTACAGCTAGCGCAGCACCTTCAAAAACCCTTCGACCCTCGCGGGTAAAATAAAATTCGGGTGTTCAGTTGCGATGGCCGGACACCCGTCGGCCCTCGCGGTCATGAACACAGTGGTTCGCGGTGGACGGCCGCGAGGATTCGCAGTGTTCACACGCGAGGGACCATCGCGGTCAACGTTTTATTTTAATATTAAATTTTTAACAGTATATTGTAGCACTTAATTGTTAAATTTATCATCTATAATGTATTTATTATAAATGTACAATGTATATCATTTATTCAATTTACTCGTCTACCTTTATTGGGCCTTTCTTTTGTAAAGGAACTGTTTTTATCTATTGTACAATTTAATTGATCTGTCAAAACATGTTCCTGGCTTTCATGTTAATCTTATATAGGCTCGAACAGAATATAATGAAAGCCGGGCCCATTTTTTGACAGGTCAAATAAATTGGACAATACATCCGATATTTTTATTGTTTTGATTTTAGTTTATTGCCATTGACGATTTTATCTTTTTTCAATAAATTATATCCAAAGTGTAAGTAATTGTGTGAAGGGATGTTTTACACACACATTGTATCAAATTGTGATACGTTGATTACATTCACAGGATTTTTTCATATAATTGCCTGAACACATGTCAAATTTTGACACGTTGTCGGCTTATTTTAAATAGAAAGGGCTTGCACGTAATCATAAGTGTTAATAACAAAATAAACAAAATAAAATAGCCAATAAAAGTTGTTTTTTTTAATCTCTGAGTGAATATAATTTTGTTTTCTGTTTTCTCAACTGTTACAAAATCTAGAGACAGTCAGACCACCATATGCATGTAAGAAATAATTAATCCGCCGATCAGATGGTATCAAATAAGATATACTATCTCAAAAGCGAATCTCAGAGTATACCACTTTAGAACTTCTAATGTTATGAACATGTTTTTATTTTTTCACTTATATTAGCTTGAGGATTTGAGCAATTGTTTCAGTATTATTACTTATTGATTTTTATTTATTTTGCAGGTACATCCGTTGTCAACAAACGTATACACTTTTGTACTTTGTTATATTTATTTTTGTTTCAATCTAGTGTTTTTATATACTAACAATACCTAATATTTATATTGTTTAGCACTTAACGGTTTATCTTTGTTATGAATTTGACATAAAATTAAGATTATAATACAGGTAAGTTGCTAGGTTTCTTTTTGTAATGAATTTGTTTGCATTAACGACTAAAAAGTTATTTTACAATTAAAGAACGTTCTGTTTTGTAACGAATTTTTATTGCCAGTAACAACGTTCTGTTTGGTTCGAAAACGTCTGCATGATAGTTTTTAAAAGTGCACAAGTTTTCCAAGTGAATAAACAGAAACAGTGTACATATGTCCTCTTTGATTGTTTTTACAACTAAAGATCCATTGCTTAAGGTTCAGTGGTCAATAGTCATTTGTGTGAATTACAAACTGCTAATATTTCAGTAATTTATTTTATTAACATGATTAAGGAATTAATATAAAATGCTATGTTGGATGAAAAGTTTAGTGGTCTTCGGAAGTACTGAGTACACATTCTGAATGTTGTTTTTTTTGTCTCTTTCAGGTGAAGACTATGTAAGAATTAGTGTCTTATTATTTTTTCCTGCAATATTTCTGCACAAGGAGTTTTTAACATTTTTAGCCTAACGTGTTCTCGTCATTGTTCTGTCCTTACCATATTTGGCACATTTTTATTACACGGTATTAGTACTACAAGTATGTGGGCCTCTGACGAACTGGAAGATGAGACACAAATGACCAACTGAGAAAAAAGGAGACATCTGGACACAGAATTAATTTTATTACCGTTAAAATTATGAGCTATATATGGCAAGGCCAGAACAAGCAATGACAGGAACACGAAAAACGACGGGACGACAACTGGATGCACCACGACTAGTAACAGCGCTGACAGGACATAATTGCGCCGAAAAAGCATAACGTCGAAGATACATTATGACGGAGATATATAACGTCAGAGACAAATAAAGTCAGATACATATAACGTCAGAGATAATTAACGTCAAAGATACACAACTATGATTTAGAAATATTGCCTAATGCAGCTTAACTATATTACTAGCTTGTACCTGTCTGTGACTAAATATCCTTGTGAATTAAGGTGCTTACCTGACATCCAAAAGACTTCTCTCATTCAGATTGATATTTTGGTTCATCCAGTAGCAAAGGTCATTTATAATGATATGAATGTGTAGATATGAATTTTCATCAATATATTAATTAGTATTGTTAGTTTTTTATTATTGTTGTTTTGTTTTTATATAATGGATATTTTACAGATGTCTGTAGAACCATAGCAAAAATAAAACATTTTAAGTACACTGAACACTAACATGTAAACTAATAAAAGCTCGAGGGGTAATGAAATGTGCAACATCCTTCACCAACCATCACCACCCCATCAAAACCTACCACATGACGGAACTTTACTTCACAGTACAGTATGTATAGACAGTGGATCGACTTGCGCATCCCGAAAGACCAGAGAAAAAATAAACACAACAGAAATGACTCCAGAAACCCGAAGGCCCAGAGAAAAACAAACAACACTGACACGACATAAATGGAGACTTTTTTTCGGTCACCACATGGCATTTATGACTGTTTAAATAGTTAATAAATGAGCAAGAGGGTGTAAAATAATAGACTCTGTCTATTTGTATTTGAACAAAAATTTCATATTCGTCTCCTTCTCAAACACCAAACTTGCCGCTTACGTTTACCTGTAATTAGAAAAAAATGCAACTGTTTCTATTGTTTACAGAAAAAGTACATGTAAATATTACAACAATATGCGGAATTCCGAAAACAAAAGGTATGTATCTAAGTCTCATATATCATAAAAGTGTGTATTAAATATTCATCTAATAAGTAATGAAAATAATAAATCAAAGACTCGAGTAAAAAGTTTTGAAATACTATTAAATATATTCATCTTATCAAAGGTTGTTAACAAAATAAATTGTCAACAAATAAGATAGTAATTATACTACTAAACATATTACGAACAAATAACAATAATTATTTGATTAGTAGCAATCATAGAACAGTGTAAAGAAACTTACCAATAATTTCTAAACATCCGAAAACTGACAAAGAAGCGAAACAAAAGAGCCTATTAGGTACCGTAATAAATAAAACAAGAGTAAGAAACAGGTGTTAGTAAAACATAATTTGTAAGGTATTTGTTAGAAGAGGTGCGAATAACATAAAATTAACTCAACAATCGATTTAGAAATGAACAATAGGATCAAAGATTTATACGCTTGCAGTGACCTGAAAATAGAAATAAAACTGTTAGAACAAAATAAAGAATATGAAATTCTGTTTAGATTTTACAGAAAATACAAAACAATATGATAATTACTATTACATATAATCACATCATGACTGATTACGAGTATACGGACGAGGTATACATTCTAAATATTTAGTTTGTATATGCATAGACATTTTAAGCATTTATATAAAAAAAATTTACAAATTATGAGATGAATAATTCTTTCAAAAAGTACTGAATGAACACCAGGTTTCCTCGCGGCCGACCACCACAGACAATCGCGTCCGTCCATCGCAACGCACGGCGGACAGTAAAACGAACACGCGAATTGGAATTGCGGTGACGGGTGTTCAAACGAAGGTTCCGCGCTAGCTGTACTGTAGCTGATTAATCAAAGTATTTAGTTGATCATGATGATGTAAAGACCATTCTAAAATCATGTTTGTAGTTTGATTTTGGCAATTCCTATCTCTTTATCTTCCATAAATGTCTAACTTGACACATTTCCGAAAGTCCAAACTATTTCCGAAAGTTGTATAATGAAAATTATTCATCAACAAAGCAAACGTAGAAATACTCAGGTTGGAAGATGTTTGTAGCCAGTCATCTAGTTGTTAGAATATATGTGTATAAGTTCTCATATCCGGTGGCCTCGGTTGCTCAATTGGTAGAGCGTTGGCATGGTAAGCCGAAGGTCCTAGTCTCGGTCAAGACTGCACATTTTTCCCCGAGTCTGTTACATTTGGAGTTTCTACCGAGATGTTCACCCTTGGAGCCCATGCGGGGCGAAGCAGTTTGGCTGGGGCGTACATCAGAATCTGGTTAACAGTCTGCGATATACACCGGCTAGGAGTGCCAATGTCTCGCAATTAGAGGGAAGGTGTGTAGCAGTTCTCGTATCAGACATGTCGCCTCGGTAGCTCAATTGGTAGAGCGCTGGCACATTAAACCGAAGGTCCGAGTTTCAAGTCCCGATCAATGCTGCACATTTTTCCTGAGACTGTTACATATGTTACGCTTAACAAGTCTAACACCTTTAACTCGCCAACGCGAGTGGAATTTTACAAACATGCCGATCGTGAAAATTTGTAACCAACATGTAGAGTTAATTTGTAACCAACATGTAGAGTTTATCTCCTGATAAGACAATCTGGTAATGGAGAATAAAAATGCACTGCAAAAATATTTAATTCGTTACAATTCTTACAGATATAGAACGAGCATGTACACTGCAATATTGCAGTTGGCCAAGTTTTCAAAACTGGGGAAGGACGGAACAAAAGAATTTTTTTTAATTTTCTTAGTTAATATGACAGGAATAAATGTTGCGCAGTATAGAAGTTTGAAATGACTTAGCCACAAATCATTTCAATGATATTACCTAGTGAACTCGGTAAAAGCGTACTTTCAATTCAAATTTGGTCAAATTTTGGCATGCGATCCGCCATGTTTACAAATTTTAGGTAACAACGAAAATTAGAATTTATGGTAAACGAAAATATTTTCGAATGATATCATATGACTAGTCTGTTACACTGATCTGTCTTATCGAATACAGAGTCAGTTACAAGCCGATTAAAAACGTACAGATTTCTGTACGAATACCATAATCCACCGCGCGAATGCTAATCTAAAAATTGCCAGGCTTTCCCAAAGAGAAATGTGTAGCTCAGGTTAAACCTTGGTATTGAATGCATATAGTACATTGTCTTACTAATTCTGAAAGGATTGTTCAATCACATAACACAAAAAGTTAAACCTACAACTATGAAGGTTTAAACAATACACATTGCAATAAGCGCTTCCAGTCAGCTATATTGTCCATGTTGTAGAATAGGTATAGAAATCTAGATCTACTGGTAACTTACTATAAATCATTCTCTTTGTACGCAGGTATCTAGCATTGATAATAGAATTGTAATTAGATATAACTAGAGTGGTGGAACCTATGCTCGCGGTATTTTGTACATATATAATCTTTTTAAGAAGCAAGAAAAAAATATTATTTCGATTTGCCTATGCAAAAACTTAAAGTTAACCTCCTTTTATCGAAACATATTGTTGATGTGCGTCATCACGTGACTTGGTCGTCTCGTGAGCTATCGACACGGCATACGTGAAAAGGTGAAAATTGGCCCTGAAGGGAACCTATGCTGGCGGTATGTAATATCGATTAAACTAAGGACGAAAAAAAAATTCAGCAGGCTTAAAATGAACAAACAAGCATATGCGAATATAATATTTAGCACATTACTCATTTATTATGTGAAAAACAAAAGAAATGAGGATAAAATTTAGTATGTGCCTCTATGTGTATATTTCCCTTACAGAAATAGAGTCACTATTAGAACAAAGCTTAAAAACGTATAATAATGTTGTTTAAAAACAGAATATTTAAGTATTAAAGATTCAAACAACGACAGTGATTAGCTCGCTAATGTTTTCTACACTTCTTTTTTTGTGTAGGAAATTTACTCCTCCCTACATCTCAGAAAGAACCATTTGGACTTTGTCAAAATACTAAGATCAACATCGATCTTTTCATGGTTCGCAAGGCTATCGTAGTGTAGCCAGGCGTCACATTCATCCCATCTTGCTCTTAAATGTATCTTATATCTGAATGTAATGCATGATTTCTAAAAAAAAACTAACTTTAGTTAGTGATTTTGACATATTTGTGTGAGATTTGTGCGACGGATACAGATTGTGTAAAATGTATCGGCTGCTGTATACGTCACGTGAGCGGCACGCGCGGCTATCGCTACGTTTGTTGTAAAGGCATTTCACCACTGACCGGTGTTGAACATAGCATGATGAAATATTTTTTATCAGTGCTTCTGCAGAAAGAATATTTATCGAAATACCGCGAGCATAGGAATACCGCGAGCATAGGTTCCACCACTCTAATTGAAATCTTCTGCTGCAAAACTTCATAAATTAATGACTTTCCATATCCAGTGGTCAAATTACTAATGTATCTCCATCATTTATTTTTTCTAACACATTCAACTTTTTGGGTTTAAGGATACTGAATTGTGTGTTACTTTCTTTATTTTTATTTATTTTTTTATTTTTTAAAGAAATATCTAATGTTTTTGTAAATTCCATCTAGCAGCCGACAAAAAAAGAGATCTAAAATAAAAGGGAGCTCTGCGTGACGTTTACATCGATATATACTGGTTTCCCAGTAGTTTCCGGACCCAAGTAGTTTTCCGGACCTTTTACATTTCGTGCTGTATAGACTTTACGCCGTCTTAAAGCATCTGGGTAACAATATCATATCATCTAGACCTTTGTTGCCTTTACATAGCAGCCAAAACCTAACATTACCGAACTTATTTATTATTTGAATATCCCGGTTGTTTTAACTTACTGCGATGTAATGTTTACACAAGAGATTGTCAACTGCAGGGGAATTCCAGTTACAGTGCGCATGCGCAGAAACTGAGGCCCCTTGAAGGTAAACATCAGCCAACTGATGCTCCCATTTACAGACGATACAGGAAAAACATTCCGATAGTAATAAAATAAAACAATGAATGTCAGAAAAAATCGACCTTTTCACTATACTACGGCATTAAATTATCGATTAAAAATAGGAACCAAAATAGACAGGGATTTACATACGATACCGTCTATCAATCAAATGTTTAGCAGCAGTGTCTATGCCCGAGTGGTCAGGGCGTTACATTACCAATTTTGAGACCGGTCTTGTTCCTTTTTTTTCTTCTTTTTTTAAATGTTAATTATATTTAAAGTTCATAATTTCTTTTTTGTAATATTACCAGTCCGCGAAATACGTCCCGTCATTTTAGCGTGACGTTGCAAACGTCATTCAAACGTAATTAGACGTAACTGTAATGAGTGTATTATAAATCTAGTATTTGTTAAATTCTTGAAATATACTTTTCAAATCGTCATCACGCCTTAGAATTATGTTTTAATTTTGAATATATGTAACGAAATCAGAAATCTTTGCTTTTACAGAAAGGTTACAACTGTTACAATGAAAGGTCCGGAAAACTACTCGGACTAACTGAGATATTAATGGAATTAATTGCCCCGTTTGAGGCCTCATCTACATTTGTGTTATGAACGCAAGTGTAATACGAATTCTGCATGGTGTTAACGAAGAACCTAGCTTTATTCTGTGAAAATTTTATATTTCTACTATGTTTTGTTTGAAAGTTACTGGCAAAAAATAGCGATTTCGGTCCGGAAACTACTGGGAAACCAGTACACTCAGACAATCAGCGATTGCTATCTTTCACTAATTTTATACCTGATGCGTCATAGTTCTTGGGTTGTAACAGTCGTTAATATGTAGTATCTAACGCGTGGAAGAGTCTAATCATATGACGTAGTCAGGTTAGAGAGCACTAAATTTGTTGTGAAATTGTTTGTCTATATACCAATAAAAGAAACTGTTCTTGGTTTCATATAAAATTCAGATACTGCAGATCAATTTTGATACAGTTTCTAGATTTTCACTCCGTCGTAGACCTATCTTCCACAAAATAACCATATATTTGTTTCAAGAAAACGAAAAGAAAATGGGGCGTTGAATAGTACTATCTATCTTCGAATACTGCTTAACTCCCCTTCGAGTATTATTAGCAGATGCGCAGTTAGTGCAAGAGAAAGATTTATACAAAAGTATTGACAGTGAGATGTTATAGTGATAAATTGAGACTGAAAACAAGTATTAGATACAGACAAGAGTAGTAAAATCAGGTTTATAGTTTATTTACATTTAGGTCATAGCATAAAAGAATTAACACATTGCAATACATAAATATCACAGACAATACTTCATAAAACAAAAAATCACAATTCTATTACATTAACTTGCACAGTATCACAATTTGCATACTTTTAATATGATAATACTAAATGTCATTGCTAAAAAAGAAACTGTGTTATTAAAATGCTAGGGACATATGGATAACCCACTAAGCTAAAATCTTATTTCCAATGGGGTCCGTTTAACACAAAAAAATATCAGGACAAGATTGATGGGGGTCAAGACTTACGTGGAAAACGGAATTATTTAAAGTATGCTTAAAATAATATCACAGACATATGTATTCCAACAGAGATCAATAGTATACAAAATCACTGTTACATTCTGTTACTAGATTTTTTATCAAATGCTCTTTAACTCTAGATTTGTACCTCTTAAAACTTTCAATAGATTTAATGTTACTAGGTAAGGAGTTCCAATCCTTTATACCGCTGTAATAAAAAGTCTGTTTACTTATACTGTTGACCCTAGGAACAGTAAAATTACATTCACTAGATCTAGTATTATGTTTTATACTGTCACACTTTCGTAAAAAATTATCATTTAAATAAGGTGGACATTTGTTGTGAAACATTTTATACATGTGATTCAATCTAAGTTGTGTAACTCTATTTTTAACATTCAGCAAGTTCAATTCAGCAAAGTCTTCGCTTGTAATAGACACTCTAGGAGAGTAACCTTTAATAAATCTAATAACCTTGTTTTGCATAATCTGTAGTTTGTTTTTTAAAACTTTGTTTAGGCCTTCGTACCAGGATGAACATGAGTAGTCAAAGTGGCACTGTATTAACGCCGAGCATAAAGCATGGGACAGGAATATCTGCTAGTGGATGAACAATATCAATTTTGCATCAGTTCGTCTGTTTTCCAAAGATCTTAAAACTAGAGAATTTTGCATACCTGAGACACTGTCGTATATGGAATAGTTGTTGTATATCCATCTGATTGCTCTCCTTTGTATCATTTCTGTCTTATTGATATTAAGTTTAGTGTAGTATGCAGTGAAATGCAAGTCAACTGAAGTTAGGTACCCTCATATAGTCGCATTTCAGAAAGAGGTCTGCAGAATAAACACCCTACTTTCGTTTCAAGTAAACAACTCGAAAGCATGCGAATATAAGCATGAAAAGTGTCTTATTTCATGTAAAATTCATCCACCAGTGAAATAATGCCCATTTGGCCCCCTGTTTACACGCAAATGCTCGAAAAAATGGAAAAATTAGGATCTATTTATTAGGGACTTCTACACCACGGAAGCACACTTTTTTATGAACTATTGCTATATAACCTTTTCCAAAGACTTCCATAATAAGATAATGGCGTATAAGGCCTTCCATAAATTGAAGCATGTATAAGCTACTGTACATTTTAACATGACATTGCAGACAATCTATCAAACTCTGAAATACAAAACCTTACAATCGGTACAGACAAAGAATTAGTATTTATTTAAATCATCGATTAACGCTGTCTGCCCGGAAGCACACATGTGTTGTGTACGAGACACTTGAAACAAAACGTTAATAGGTACATGGAAGACTCAGTAGGATACCACAATACCACCAGAGTAATCATTTTAAACGGCATCTTTGGCTCAGATGGTATTGTGTACGCAAAGATGAAGACACCTTAGATACACGGGTATCGCAAATTCGTCAAATCATAATACAAAACGATCAGAATTGTGGAGGCGTGGTGGGGGGGGGGGGGGGGGGGGAGAGAGAGAGAGAGAGAGAGAGAGATTCATTCAGTACTACGAAACAAAACTAATGCCGTTACTAACACGTCATTGTACCGTCAAATCAGGAGAAAATCTCACCAGACTGGACCAATAACAACAGTGGAAGTGCTAATCACGTTCTTAAATCAGCTTCAAATTGTTTATATATATATTAGAAGAATTTGTTGTCAGTGAACAGACTGAACAAACTCGTGCCATTAGGAATAAGGGAAACTTCAAATTACATTCACCATATGCCCACCATCTTATCGACGTTGACATCTGGGCTAATTTAACACAGGAATACGCGACAGACGCGAGAAAAAATTCTTAAATAATAAAGAAATGGAAGGCTATGTTGTTGTTTCAAGAAATGGCTTAGGAACTGTTTCAAGAACACCAAAAACCGAACCAGTTAAAATAAAACATGCTGAATGTTCCAGGACGCCGACTTCTAAAACGAGAATTATTGAACAATAGTCGGATAAGCGATCTTCTCTGATTGACCCTCGCGCTCAATACGCACCGACAAGTAAGTAAGTCGGATAGGCGATCTCCCCCGAGAAGACTGACCCTCGCGTTCAATACGCACCGACACCTACATGTATGAATATATTAAAATCCACATGTTTTTGATATCTTTGCACCGTATTTTTTTCTTTTAAATATGTTTTTTTCCATTTAAGAGAAATTTGATATCAAACTGCTTTTATGACTTTTAGCATGTTGTAATAATTAGTTTCAAATGTATTATATTCACGTGTTTGTATATTTTTAACATAATTTATATCTTTTTGTTTGTATATTTTTAACATAATTAATTTATATCCAGGAACATTTGTTGCAGAAATAAAACTCTAATAATATTCCAGCATGTTTAAAATATGGATTTTCAAATCTATCTAGAGTCAAATGTTTGTATGTATTATATTGTTTTAACATGATTTATATATTTTAAGTTTGTTGTTTTTAACAGAATTTATATATTTTATTTCAATTCTCTTGTTTATGTTAAAGGAAAATTTGGTATAGAAAAACTCTTTTATAATTTGTTATCATGTTTGAAAAATACTTAAAACCGCGTGTTTGTATATATGTTCCAACAGTAAATAAGAAATGCATACCGTTCCCGTTAAGGACTCTAGTTCACACGCCCCTTTATCCATCAAAATGCACAATAATTAGGATTAAGTATACGAGACACCATGTTGTGGAAATCCACAGTTTTTAGACTAAACTGCAGATAAATGGCAATAAAGTAGTTTGAATCCCAAGACGGAACACAGGGAGCTACTTGCAAGAAGTTTATGCACATGCATACAACATACTTATTAGACATGTCCTCGTTATTTGTTATCATTGTGAGATAGGTATCAAAGCCAACAAGTTAAAAAGGTGCAACAGCAAGCAGCGCCCAGAGACCCTGTTTCAGAAGCGAGCATCTTAGCATCACAGGATGTATCTTGACTTATCCACAGAATCTAGATTCCAAAGTTGTAGTCGTCAGTTTTAAGCTTATCACGCACTTTGGTAAAATAACAATTGCACTAGGGCTCGAGTGTCCTCCTTACCGAAAAATAAGATACATGTATATAAAATATATTATGATAGAGCTCTCGAAACTCCAACATCAATTTGAAGGGTATCATTTTAACTGAAAATCGCTTTTCAATTATACTTGTCATTTTTAAAAGCCAATAGAAGATGTGGCTACACGTGAGGCTTTTTGACGCTTTTAGAGTTGTCTGGGGCTTAGCGCCGTATTGAGAGTTGTCTTGTTGAAATTGTCTCGTGGATGCATTGCAACATGCTGAAGCTCAATGCAGATAAGACAGAGGTAATGTTATTCACATCAAAGCATTACTCCAAGTACATTGAGGACGCCTCGGTGAAGATCGGTCACTCTAATAAAATCCACAAAATGTGTTAGGAATTTTGGTGCAGTATTTGACAAAAGTATGGATATGAAACAGCAAGTAAACTATGTGTGCCGGGTTAGATATGCACAACTACGCATAAAAGGTCATATCAGACGGTATGCTACCAGTGATGACACAAAAACACTTGTCAATAGCCTTGCTACCTCAGGGTTAGACTACTGTAATGACTTGTTAAGTGGTATTCAAAGCAGCACACTTGATAAATTGCAACATGTCGAGATCACGGCAGCTCTTGTTTTCACTAGGACGCCCCGTCGGAATCATATAACATCGGTCCTGAAGGAGTTCCTTTGGTTGCCGGTGAAATACATGGTACAGTACAAGGTTCTCACCCACATCTTTAAGGCTGTACATGATCAGTTCCCTGTCTATCATAAGGAATACGATAGAATTGTATAAACCTGTCAGAACCCTAAGATCACAAAATAGAAAAAGTGGAAACTCCACAGGTCGCTCAACACAACAAAAACGAAAATGTTGCAGGCTCGGTATGATTGAGCCTGTTCATGGACGGTAGTTATAATGCATGCTACTGTCCACGCCCTCTAGCCCCGGGTTGAGCAGAACTCAACATTTACACATGCTAAAAGTACAAAAAAACAATTTAAAGACATCCGCAGATGTGTTCATACGGCGGTGCACATGGAACCTTCAATGCTACACTAGCGTGTAATTCCATGCAAAGCGTCGTATGGTCCCCAGTTAAAATAATGGGTTTGCCCTAAACGAGAAAACAATGAGCAGAACTAAACAAACTGGAATTTAGAAAGGGGATCTGAGGTTATGGAGCCTGCATATCACAGAAACTGCCGAAAGACAAAATTAAAAAGCAGGCACCATATCCAAGGGGTGATTAAACAATACCCAAAGCTATGAACACCCAGGCCGAAATGTTCATGCTGAGAAACAAAACAGTACCAGTAACACGACATAAAAATCGTGCTTAACGATCTGAGAAGATCGAAATATAACAGCCCTGATTGAATGTACGGGGAGACTTTTTACGGCCGCCACATGGCACAAACAACGCTGCTGTAATAATAAAATAGAAAAAGTGGAAACTCCAAAGGCCGCCCAACACAACAAAAACGAAAATGTTGCAGGCTCGGTTTGATTGAGCCTGTTCATGGACGGTAGTTATAATGCATGCTACTGTCCACGCCCTCTAGCCCCGGGTTGAGCAGAACTCAACATTTACACATGCTAAAAGTACAAAAAAAAAAAACAATTTAAAGACATCCGCAGATGTGTCCACAAGACACACTGTCCCTGGTTATGCCAAAGACTAAAACCGTGATGTATTACAATTGGAGCTTTTCGTTCACTGCTCCATAGCTTTGGAACTCCCTCCCCGTCAAAATTAGGGAAGCTGACACGCTGACTGATTTTAAAAGTCTGCTGAAACCCCATTTCTTTGTACAACATTTCGAAAGCTGACCAATACACTTTTACTTTTATATCACAGAGTAGAGTAGTTAATTAATTTATCCTAGGGTCACTTAAATACTTTTAAATATGTATAACGTATATGTTTGTTTTGTTTGCAAAGTATTCTGTAACACACCTTTGAACGAGTGTATGTACATGAAAAGGGTGCTATATAAATGTGGGATGATGATGATGATGATGATGATGATGATGATAATAATAATAATAATATTTTTTTGTTTGATGTTTTCTTTACTGATGTGTTCATCAAAATACCTCCTAGATCTATTTTTTAAATTACTAATATTTTCAACAGGGGAATCTCCAAAATTGTTAGACATATAATATTGTGTATCAACATTGTCCTTCTCTAGATTCAGCACTTACATCTCCTGGTGCCATTTGTGTGAGCTGATAATGCTGACACGTCAGATTGTATACTCTGTCTATCAAGACATTTGATATTTCACGGTACAGCTTTGTATCACTGGCAAATAATTCTATATAATTTTACTATATTTTGAACAACCTCAAGCGGAGCGTTATATATACATGAACTTGTTGACGATTGCCTAAAAAGCTCTCAATTTCCCTTAAAACCTGATACAACAATAAGCATACAGTTTAAGTCTCTTGTATGGAATAGTATCAAACGCTTTCGCGAAATCTAAGGATATCCAGTCCAAATTACGACATTTTTCAAGTATATCTGTCCATTCTTCAATAACGTCTAGTAATTGAGTAACAAAAGAATTCTTTAACCTGAAACCATGTTGCTGTTTTGTAAAAAGTTCAAAAGTGTCCACGTGTTTCATAACGCCATCGCAGATAAAAAAGATTCAAGAACTTTACATAAGATTAAATTCACTAGTCCATAGTTTGCACATAAATGTTTATCCTCCTTCTAAAATAGGTGTTTGCAAGAATCTGGTAAAACACCAGGTTCTACAGAGGTCGTAAAATGTTTTGATACGGTATCACTTATCTCAGTGCTGCATTCCTTCAAAAAACAAGCGGTGAATTAAATCTACACCTGCTGCTTTATTTGTTTCCAACTTTATAAGTTCTTATTTACAAGGGATGCAGTTATATTAATTAATGCTAGTCAACGGGCCAATGAAATAGAACCCCTATCACTAAGAAGTGGAACATCATCCAGATCCTCTTCAGTTAAGACATCTTAAGGAAAAAACAACGGAGGAGTCACCTATATGGGTAAACGCTAGCAACTTTGTGTTAATAAGTTTACAAACAAATATTTCACAATATTTCTACAGTATAAGTATAATTCTCGATCTGTTCAACCTGCACAAATTAGGGAAAAAACGCTGTATACCTTCCCAGCGGAAAAATGCAAATGTAACCCCCATCTACAAGAAGGATGACAGGTCAGACCCAGCCAACTACAGGCACATATCCCTTACATGCGTACTTCGCAAAACCCTGGAGCATATATTGTCCTTGCTTGGGCCCCTGCTCTTCCTTGCATATATAAATGACTTCCCACAAAATATCCAGTCTAAAGAGCGTCTATTCACAGATGACACTGCAATATACATGTCACTTACCTCTGTCAGGCAAACGAATTCCCTCCAAAACGATCTTAAAACTCTAAAAAAGTGGGAGTTGGACTGGGATATGGAATTCAATCCCTCCAAGTGTCAAGTAATCCAAGTCACAAGAAGGAAACATCCTTTTCCGTCACAATACTACCTGCATAATACACTAGTAGAATCTGTCACCTCAGCAAAATATCTTGGCGTGGATATCTCAAACGATCTCTCATGGGACACCCAAATAAATAGGTCAGCCAAAACGGCAAATCAAACTTCAGGTTTCCCTCACAGGAATATAAAGGTTTACTCCAAACCCCTTAAGTCCATGGCATATCAGATCCTCGTCAGAACTCGGCTGGAATATAACTCCGAAGTCTGGTCTCCATACTTAATCCAAAAAGATCAAATAGAAGCGGACTAAAGACGGGCAGCGCGCTGGGCTTTGGTCGCACCTCCAGTGTCACTGACATGTTATACAGCCTAAAATGGCGCAGGATAGATCTCCGACGCATTGACTCCCGACTCTCTCTCTCTCTTATGTATAAAATCTCAAACAACTAGTTGCAATCCCGTTGGAAGATTATCTCATCTCCCTAACAAGGCAATAACGCCATTATCATCCAGTTTCTTACAGGCTAATCTCTGCAACCTCTGACTACTAAAAATATTCCTTTTCCCCCAGGACTATACAGTCCTATGGAATAATATTCCCACTGACATTCCCTTCCTTCCAACCCTTGAGCAGTTCAATGCCGCTGTTTGCAACATTGGACCCATTTCACCATAACCTTGCTCTTCACCAATGTTTTTATCTTTTAAATTACTAGAGAATTTTCTTTTCCCTTTTATTTTGGTCCGTTTTTCTTTTATTTTCTACTATCAATCCTACGTCCCTGTAAAGGGTTAGACAGTATTGGATGATAGAGGCATATCACTACCAAATCAAATGTAAGCCTCCGCTGGTCAAGTCACAAGTAGTCCAAATATAAATAGGAATTTCTCCCTTTCCTCGTGCCCTTTCTCAATAGCATTGTGTTTTCTTTTACACTACCGCGTTTCAGTATGTATCACTTAGCATTCTATCGAAATCGGCATGTTCCTATCGCATGCTAGCTTTTTTAGCTATCAAGTCAAAACGTCCGCTAGTCAAAACGTCCCCTAGTCACCCCCCCCCCCCCCGCACCATTTTGGTCAAAACGTCCCCCATTCAGTTTAGAATTTGGTCAAAACGGCCCCTAATTGTTTTTGTATCATTATTAATTCTTTTTAATTAATTCATGTATACTTTATTATCTTTTAAATTTGAAACTTATGGATTATGTTTTGATAATGCACAAAATTGATTTATTAGCACCTAAATTAATGCAATCAACACCTATCAACTATACATGTTTTGCATTAATTGAGCTGAGGGCTTAACATTGGTAGGTGTCATAAGCCCATTAATCACCAGAAATAAGGTCTGAACATTTATGCAGGGAAAATCTTTTCTTCTATAGATTGAAATTTGTGTAGAATGAACAAAACACTGATCGGAGTTACAACTTTATTTATAAAACATTAATAAAACATCAGAACAGTCACAACTGCATAGTTACTAAAAAAAATCACATATCACACTATTCATTCACTGTTCTACACCAAGAAGTCAAATTCACATTATCATATCACAATATTAATTCACAGTGTTCCAGCTACACAATATCAAGAAGTCAAATTCACTCCTATACTATTTTAATGTTTGTATCACAATTATTCCTCCTCCTGAACTGCTGTGGTGAGCCTGGGTTTGTAAATGGTGCTCATCTTTTTTAGCAAGGAACTTGCAGACATACCCCTTGTGCGGTAGCTGTAAAAGACATAAGAAACATTCATAGGAGATAGAAATGACAAATTATGCATAAGTAATTGAAAAAATATAGTACCTTTTTACACAAACTATAAATAATTTTCTGAAAAAAATCTCTTATCATGCTGTTGTTGGAAGAGAAGTGCCTTATAGAATTAAGAAACATTTTTATCAAGACAGTGAAATACTAATAGCATGAACATAATCACTTGTCCCAAGCTGCGAATACCCTGGCTTGTGTGGACCTATACTTTTCCCGCTGCATCCTACGTAGGCCCAGTCCCGACACCAACCTCTCCGAATTCCCTGATTCGTCTGCTGCTGCTGAAATACCAGCAATAAATGACTTAATGATTACTGATATTACCTACTATTTTATATATTCTGTCAAACAAAGTAAATAATAAATAATCTATATATGGGCCATTCCATGAGAAAACCTATTAGTGACATGATATAGTAATTGCATAAGAAGTACTTAAAATACTGGAAAATCATTATTTTTCTGATATTCATGCAGAAACTAGAAACAAATATATTGTAAAACAGTTATCTGCCATAATTTACATTAGATAAAAGGTCTAATATAAAACCAAAAATATACACTCGAGTTATTTTTCAGTAATATCATGTAAAACGGTTATTAAATATTCAGATGTATGATGTTTAGACGTGATACGTATAATTTGTTGTATTTTTGACTTGAAAAATACACGCCATGCAAGACGATGTCATAATGCTTTCAATTTGTAACTCTTGAAATAGTGAAGATAATTACTTCAAATTTTAAGATTTTAAAGATAAAAGAATGTTCTAAATGAATATTTTGTTATCTTAATTTTGATTTTTTGTCACTAATACAGGTTTCCTCATGGAACGGCCCATTATTTCTTTTTAATTCTGGTACTTTTAAATAAATATTTCTCATTTATTTCTCATTCGTTTTAACTAATCCATTCAATATACAGAATCTCTTGATTGAATTAACACCTATTGTTATATGTTCCTGTTATAACACATTATTTCCTATGATTGGATTAACTTGATAATGCATTGATTACTTGTATATTTGAATTTGTTTGCTTTTATAATGTGATTATGATCTGTATATTGTTTATTTCCTTCTGACCAGATTTTACAATAATATATAAAATAAAATAAAAATATTATTAAATGGTAAAAGGTAGTTAATCAGATTTTGGTCAGCTAATGGAATGTAAACATACAGACTGTATAACTCTAGGTAATGGGCCTTTACTGTATATATCTGAATAATGTATATATAATGTATAGTTCAGCCAGAAAATTACATATTTGCCAAAAAAGTAGTTAGACAATTCGGAATATGATAGATATTCCGCAATAGATATTGTTTACTGAAGTCAAGTAATTCAAGAAATCAGTAATAATAATAACATGAATATAACTTACCTGTGTCACAGGTTCTATGTTGCCAGTTGCCACACGAGTTGCAGGCAATGGCATGTTGACGCGGTCTGACTTCGTTTCTACACTTAATGCAAGGATACTCCATAAATATTATTGGTTGAATATAATAGTTATAACTTTTTTCACATTAAACTTTAGATCCTTGTTTACAAACATCTTGTTTTATCCATTATCCCTTTGTCCTTATGCAGTTGTAACAATTTCATTTATAACATAACATTATAATTTCATTTAATTTTATTAATAAATAACAGAAACATGACTTTTTCACAATATAAATATCAGATATAATTTCACAACAATGCTATAACATTCTAAAACTAATGGTTTACAACATTCTAATTAAAAACTATGCATGTAAAACAATATAATGAACATAATAATATTTACCAAATTAACTTAAATAATATGTATTTACATATATAATTTTTAAGGGGGGTGTTTTAACCTGGTAATTTTTGGAAGGGGGGTGGTTTGACCAGAAAAGGGGGACGTTTTGACCAAAAGGGGTGGAGGGGGGGGGGGGTGTTGACTAGGGGACGTTTTGACTAACATCCGGCAAAATGGCGGATAAGAATTAAATGTCTCGAAAAGAGAATTTCAAAGAAGCGTAAAGGAGTAAATTCAGCGGGTTGTATTTAACGAACTATTGTTTTCTTATACAAAAATTAACACCGACTTTCTTTTTGTTTTACTAAAGTAGCGGTATAGTTCTTCTCTGAAAATCTGAGCAGCCGGATTTAGTGGTGTTCAGCCTAGATAGATAGCGGGAATGAAAATATTTTCGTTGAAACTCAATTATACATATTTACAGGTACTTCCGACATAAACAGAGCGCGAGATATCGAAAACAATCCTACTTGTTTTTGATTGTTTGAAATGTTGTTTTGCCAGTCTTCCTAGTGAGGCAACTTTCTGATTATTTTATTTTAACAATTGGCTGCATTTTAATGGGAAGTTTTGCTCGTTTTGCCATGATTTCAGCGCTATTTAGATATATATCCTAGTCAAATCCTGTTTGATCAATTGTTTCCCTGTCTGACTCAAAGTGACCTTTTTATGCCTATCAGTTGTAACACTGTCTAATTTAACTTGCAGTAATGATGAATATGATAACGCACCAGGATGCTGTATAAGGCACCTAACCTGTTGCCACAATGCCCTTTAGTTAGTCTAAATAATGAGACCTCGGGCAGACCGATTTTACATTTTGATATTTTACGTTGTCTACCTAGAGGTCTCAACCAGAAACAATCAAAACTGTGGTGGAAACTGTGGTCAATTGAAATTACGATTTATTAGTAGTCACGATTTTTCTTTAGCCCTAACTGCTTACCTGTTGTTTTAAATCATAAAAAGTAAATAAAAAACATAAGAACAGGACATATTTATCAAGAATTTCTGTTGTAAAAAATTTAAACCTCTAATGTTTCAATCGTCTTCATGTAATGGCGGTCGGAGGCGTGACCAATGAAAACGCTTCGTGTAGTAATGTGTTTACCGGTGATCGGCCATTTTCCGATATGTAGTACACTCGTGTTAAACCTTGGCATTTTTTTAACTCAATAACTGTCATAGTTTGAATTTTTCTCAAGAAATCTCGGTAATATATACATCATTGAAAAGGAAAAATTACAGGCTTTCTGTGTATGTATTTCTTTTTTTTATCCGTTGCATTATCATAACATAATTCCCGCCCAACAGATTCCATTGGGTGTTACTTACGCAAAGAAGAGGACAGTGCTACCACATTCTTTACCTTTTCTGGTTTGTACGCGGAGGCGGATATCGACAAGTCAAAATAATATAACGATATTCAACTCTCGAGTACAATTATTTGGACTACCCTTTAGTCAGTGGTTAGGCAAGAAAAATTTTGCTTCAGATTCTGAGCAGACTGTACAACTACAACAGTTGTGGCGAAATCCTGTCGGACCTGTACAACAAAAAATGGAAATGTCCGACAAGTAGAGTCAGGGTATCGGACCGTATGTCCGATAGGGAGATACAGAGCAAGCACGGGGCTCGGATAAGCTCAAATGTTATCTCAAAGCAAAATTCAAGTTGCCAGATTTGTTTTCATTCATACTTGCTAATTACCACCAATCAGGGGAGATTGTTGACAATTTGCATGATGTCAAAATGAGTGTTTAATACACATTGGCATAATTTAAGCTCCGTCTAATTCAGGTACTCGTGAGATTTTTGCGAGAAGTGTGAAGGCAAATAAAAAATTTCTGTTTCAAATTCAACATTTGGCCAATTAGCACTGCATTTACATCTTTGACACTTTGCATTTAATTGTCAACAAGTTTAAGTGCAAAAACAACGTTTGGTAAAGAAATTGTTGATTAACCAAGCGATCAACTGGTATTGATACACAATTATTTGGTATCCATGGTAGAATAACGACATGTAAGCTGCTTGTAAGAAGTATCAGTTACGTAAAAATGACTTTCATCAATGGATTTATTTGAATATGTTTTTTTAGTTTTCACAGTCTACTTTTTTTTTTCGAGTGGCAAGTACTGTTCATGCCAAAGTGGTGACTCAGTGTTAATAATTAACCCCACCTCATCCCGCCTTCATTCAAGATATAGCACAAAAAACATCGGCAGGTTAGATGTACAGTGTTGGCTTGAACTTTTGTAAACAACTTTTGTGCCCCCCCATGAGTGATGGGGGCATATAGATTTGCTCTTGTCTGTCCGTCCGTCCTCCGTCCTTCCGAGAATGTTGTGTTGCGCCTAGCTCCAAAAGTATTTGACGTAGAGTCACAAAACTTTACAGGAATGTTGGTCAGCATGTGTAGTTGTGCACCTGGGGTTTCGCATCCGGATTCATTCAGTCTTGTAGGAGTTATGGCCCCTGACTGTAAAATTGGTAATTTTAGTGTTGTGTCGCGCCTAGCTCCAGAAGTATATGACGTAGTCATAAAACTTTACAGGAATGTTGGTCAGCATGTGTAGTTGTGCACCTGGGGTTTCGCGTCGGATTTATTCAGTCATGTAGGAATTATGGCCCCTGACTTAGTGAAAAATTGGGTCATTATAATGTTGTGTTGTGCGTAGCTCCAAAAGTATTTGACCTAGAGTCACCAAAGTTTACAGGAATGTTGGTCAGCATGTGCAATTCAGGGCTCACACCGGCCTCCAAGAAATAATAGCCAACTTTTGAAACTATAAAAAAATAATAGCCAAAACTGATGCGGACTTTTGCATGTAATGTTTATAATTGAAAAAAACAAGTTTTTTTTTATTGCTTTGAAAAGTTGTAGCCCCAACAGGGGTGTGGGAATTTGGGATTCAGGAAAATTACCTCTTATTGGGGGGTCCCCCTAAAATGCTTTCAAAGATAAGACCTTAAAATGCTACATTCTGATGGATTCTGAAGGCATTTACTGGACACATATTTATAGCTTGCATAAGGCAGCTGAAATGATTGACATGTCTGCCATTGTTGACTGGGCAATAGCTCAAACCCCATTCGTGCACACACAATATGGGCACAGTTGCACACAAGGGAACGTTTTCAGTATCAATCATGTTTATACATTTTCTTTTTATATATCAAAAGTGTTTCCATGATTCTTTTAACCACAACTGCACTTAAATTGCCCCAAAAGTACAAAACAATCGGGTCGCGAAAATACCTGATATTTGGCACACTATTCAATTACAGCTTTTTGTCAACATGTTTCCAAGGCTTTTTTCAATAAATAATATTTTTATGTGTTTTAGAACGCTTCTACTTACGCTAATGACAGTATGCAGGCAAATTTATTTGTTGATTTTTTTTAGCTTGCCCGTATCGGCCATGTTACTAAAAATAGAAACAAGACTGGGTTTTCCGATTATTTCTGGGTTTAATGTGCAAAACAGACATTTATTATGTTAAAATTATCTTGGTAAAAAAATATCTGGCCTACAATATTTCAACATGTACATTCGCGTTCTTTTCAAATTAAGGAAAATCAAAAAACTTTGAGATTTTCTCACTTTCAAGATAAAAAAAAATTTGCCGGTACAAATTAAGTGTCGTCTGCCGACTATCGAGTTGAAGAAAATTTGCGTCGGTGTTTGCAAATGTTCTCAAAAAGTAGCCTGCCAGTTCAGTGTGACTTATATGCTGGGTTAGTAAGATTGCATTCCGGTTATAATCGGTTTAATTGTCGTCTGCATTCTGCCGCCTTAGGCAACGTTATCGGCATAGTTGACACCTGTTTAGAATACACGAGGCAATTAACAGTCCGCTTTATCGATTTTTCCCCACGCTGGCATGATACGCTATCTGGTGGCCAATAATCGCCTACCCCCCCCTCCCCCCCCCCCCTCATTTTATGCAGCTATCAATAAAAATATTCGCCACGTTCAAGTCGCAAATGGCAACAAAATTTTTTAGCCATTTTGAAAAAAATATCGAAATGGCGATAATGGGCGCGACTGACGTCGTGGCCTGGTAATTGTGTGCACTTCTGCGGTATTCAGCTTCGGATTCATTCAGTCCGTGAGAATAAGTTGAGTTTATGGCCCTGCTTTGTAAAAAAATATGTTCATGTTATTGTTATGTCTACGGTACTCTCCAAAATAATATTGACCTAAGATGTCACAACAGTTTAAGGAAGCTGCATCAAGCATGTTGCAGTTATGCCCGCTTGATCATTATTTTAAGTTTTTGTTACAGTTTTTTCATTAAACATATGCACCAGTACATCTATGTACCCAGGAACATTCCACCTCCAAAAAAAAAAAAGTTTTGTGTATTATCAATGTATGTCTTAAATAGTACTTGAACTGCAATCATAAATACTACCTTAAGAGCATTTGTTTTTATAACCCCCTTGATTAAAGTGTTTTCTTTTAGGATTTTATCTCAGCTAGCCAGAGTTATGGCTAAACACATAAGTGAAATAATACACATTAAGGTTGCCTTATAATTTGATATGTAGACAATATCTATAAAAAATATTATCAACCTGGAGTCATTAAACAACCAATTTGTCACCAAAAAGGGGCAGGAAGTAAGGGGCATACCTGTGTCCTTGGAACTACACAATGCTAGTAAAAAAAATAAGTTAAAATCTTTTGAAACAAAAAAATTAAAAATACAAATTTAAATTTAAAAAATTCATGCATATGCATGGAAATGATTAAATATAAAAATGAATATTCACATCAAATTGAGGACCTAGAAACAAGAAAATTATTATATAGCCATCTTTTGAATCACTTCACAATGTTGAGGTAAAATTAAAAAAAAAAGATATATATGTATATATATGTGTGTGCAATGTCTTCCCCACTTTTCCCTTGATAACTTGAGCGAGAAGTGACTTCTCCCAAACAATTGGACTGAGCTTGAGCCTTAGCAAGTCTGTTTTTTACAACACAGTTTTCTGAAACACCTGTTTATTTTACATTACTTCTGGCAAAACATCTCTTTATGACATTGTTTTCGGTCAGACAAGTTCCCATTCGGTCAGACGGGTTATCCAAGAATTCCAGACAAATGTTTAGCCATAATTAATGTTTCACTCTTTTTAAAATTTCTCTAACTGCTCCATCAGCATGATCTGGTTGTAGGTTCCCCACTTGGCCTATGGGGACTTTAACTGTTTCAATAACAATATGTTATTTTAAAAAATTATCATTTTTGTGCATTTTTCTCTCATCTGGATCACACATACGCTTGACTTTATTTTCAGTAGGTAGATGTTTTCTCCGCCATTGACAGCAATTTGTTTAATGTAGAATAAACTAATTTAAATAAAAGCATATACCCACCAAGTATTTATAAATTGGAAGTGTCTATCGGCGAGATGGTTGTGCCGCTTATTTTTCTTATTCGCATGACGGTCATGCTGATTAGTATCATTATCTGCATGACGGGTGTTTCGGTAGCATTTATGTTTGGCATAATGTATGTCGTAATTGAAAAACTAGCTATTAGCATCATGCTCATTGTTTAAGATATTAAATCAATAGATTAGACATTAAATTAGTTAGATAATAAAACAACACTGCAACAAATGATAATATTGCATACAATTTTTCTATTAGTTTATTTGATTGATATTTCATCAATAAAAAAATTATTGCAAACATAGCAAAAGAATGCACAGAAAACTTGCTCATGTATGAATGCTTGGCTCCAGACAAGACTGAAGAGGACTGTCTAGGAGTTAGAACCTCCCTTGCAAATAAAGATATCAAGTATTACAATTAGAAGAATGTAAAAAGTTTTATTCTTTAATACAGAATTTGGATTGAAGACATTACTAGCAAGGATGGATGTAAAACTTTTATCAGCTGGAGATGATATAAAGATATGGGACAGCAGCGACTTTACACTCGCACGACAGCTCAACCCACATGATCAGAATGTCTCCAGCGTTTGCTGGGCTGACGACAGTATCCTTTTGAGTGATGTATTAATTAATACGAAAAAGATAGAGATTGTGGGAAATGATTTATTATTGTAACTAAGCCTGTCACTGAGATTTGTCACCCAAAAGGGCTCTCTCTGTCTAGCACTCTGACTCATCCCTCAATTCAAGAAAGCTATATAGTACAGTTTATAGACTTTATTTTCTATTAGTCATGGCTATTATGCTATGACATTGAATTAGAACTGCTACATCCGCACTGAAAATTAATGATGTAACACAGTTTGTAGCAACATGGTTAAAATTTCAATGTAAAGATCAATATTTTAATGTTTACGAATTTAATTTAATTCTGAATATCATCGTTTTCATCAAAGTTCATTAAAACTTACAACAGAAAGTTTAAATTTACAAAAAAATTCCACTAGTTAGTTGATTGGGTGATTCTTTGGTAGACAGTTTGGTTTCTGTTCAATTAATAGAGTATTCTTTGGTCTACAGTTGAAGTACATTTTGGCCTACAGTTGTCAAACTTCATGGTATGATTACCTGTGGCCAGTAGAAGACCCCTGTTTAGTTTTTGGGGTCAGTATGTCAAAGGTCAAATTCAGTGACCTTGACACTGAAAACAGTTTCCCGTTAGTAAATGGAGAACCTTGGGACAGTTGTCAAACTTCATAGAATGACTTTATGGACCCTGGTGTTTAAGTGGGCAGACAGTTCAAGGTCACAGTAACCTTGAGAATAATAAAGTTTTCTGATCATAGTAAGTGAATGTTAAAAGGAGACATTAATCCCAACTAAGCAAACGGAAAAACAAAACAAATCATAGACACCTTAACAAGATACACAGATAGTTACCTGGCCAGTGCTTCAGTGCATGCTGAAGATATTGCTGTTACCAACATGAGCAACTTTGAAAGTATGCGATTGCATACTGGGGTAAGTAGAAGCCATTTATATATTTTATATTGAGAAGAAATGAAATCTCGCATGATGATGTTTCAAGAAAATTAGATATTCAAGAAATACACTAAAAGAGAGTTAATTCATTTTGAAAATGTTTTAAGCATGTTTTAACTTTTAGCCTGCTGGTGGCAAGTGATTCTGCCTTTGTGACCAACGCAGACCAAGATCAGCCTGCACATCCATGCAGTCTGATCATGGTCTGCACTGTTTGCTATTCAGTCAGTAAATTTTCAGTGAACACCCCTTCGAATATTAAATGGTATTGCCCAGATTGAATGATGGACCATTCCATTTCAGAAATTTAGCAGGGTAAGGGTTAAACTGTGAAGTTGATGAAATAGGACTATATTTACCCTTTGTTTTCCTTTGAAATGATCTTATGAATGGATCAAACTTATACTCACATTTCATGTGGAAAACTGTTTCTAGTTTGAAACGTTATTACATCAAATTATGCAATATGCTCAAATATTCAAGTCTAAAAACATGTTTTTCAGCCTGGCTGTATGTGTATAGATGTCAATGATACATCACGATATTTGCTCAATGGATCTTCAGATGGTTTAATTTCTGTATGGGATCTGAAGTCACACAAGATCAGTAAAACATACAAGGTAGACCTTCATGTTACATAATGATATTAGGCAGATGATTAACAGAACGGTCCTCTGTGGCTGAGTGGTTAAGGTCTCTGGCTTCAGATCACTTGCCCCTCATCGATGTGGGTTCGAGCCTCACTCGGGGCATTGAATTCTTGATGTGGGGAAGCCATCAAGCTAGCTTACGGAAGATTGGTGGTTCTACCCAGGTGCCCGCTCGTGATGAAATGATGCACGGAGGGGCACCAGGGGTCTTCCTCCACCATCAAAGCTGGAAAGTCGCCATATGACCTATAATTGTGTCAGTATGACATTAAACCCAATAAAATAAATAAATATTAAATAAATAAATGATTTACAGAAATGTGTTACCAGCTGGTACCATCTCATGTAGGGAACCATAGGGAAAATCTTTTGAGAGCAGAGGTGGGTTTGCTCCTTGGATAGTTTTCCAGAGTTCCACAGCATAATGATATTGGCAAATAACACAGATATATGTGTCTGGTAGATGAATAGCATATCTGAAGTAGATTGTAGTTTATATACAGACATGTAGCAGAATTGGTGGAGATGGTTGGTGTTAGCTAAAATACTGATCTCAGTTTAGAGATAGAATCGAGATAGAATCGGGTGTAATTGTTACTCCTTTCAAAGGATTTTTTTTCTTTCATTTTGTTCAAAAACGTGGATGCTAGGCAGTGGGATTATATATGCAATGCTTTTAAAATATTCTCCACTGAGCTATTAGCCTGATTTCAAATTTATTTGACTGAAGTATGACATGGTTGGTGCCCTGCCAAATTTCTATAAGCTACATTGATTTGTAATATATGTAAACCATGGCTGCCAAGGGATGGGACTACTTTTCTGTATATGGGTATTTGGAAGAGTTTAGAAATCCTATCCTAAAACCATAAGCTTTTTTTCTAAAATAATTTCACACAAATGTTTCTGAGGTGACCTACAATTCCCTTCAAATCATTCCATTATTTTAAAAAAAGATGGCTGACACGGGGCAGGGGATGGCTATAGTTGAAAAGTTTCTTTCTTAAAAGAAACTTCTGGCTTGATCTCAAAATAATTTCATACATATGTTCCTTCATATCATTCCACTGGCAGAACTAGAAACAGAAAAATCTTCAAATAATATCATGAGCATCATCTTTGTTTGGACTGCTGATCGGATTGAAATGATTTCACAGAAATATACCTTTGGTGACCATATACAAAATTAGTATGGGTTCTCAAAAATATAGCCACCAAAGAGTGATGTCTTCTCTTACATTGTTTATTTAGAGAGTTTTTCTTGTCAGAAACCGTAAGTCCAGTTTCAAAATAATTTCACAAGTATTTTTCTTGCTTGTCACTATTCCAGAATTTTTCAAGTCAGCAGTGGAACTCCAGTGGACAGTCATGGCCCTGTCATTATACATGTATAGAATAAAAGTGCTCAAACTAAGTCTGGTCTACTTAAAACTGACCATATTGTGACTTTCATGGTATTTTTCTTTCTAAGTTCTAGTGTCTAATACAGATATATTGTGAGTTTCTCAATTGTTGCATGCCTGTGAATATTAACCTCCTATGAAAGCATTTAGTTTGTCATGGATGTATTTCAAGATAATTTTGTTTTTGTTTATTTAAATGCGATGTATGCCAGTGCAAATATTTTTATTACTGTATTTTTAAGATAATATCTTTTTGTGCTAACAGGGCCACAAAGGACCAGTTACATGTGCAAGATTCAACCAGGGATCAAGTGCAATTGCTTCAGGATCTGAAACAGGGGAGATAATTATATATAATGTAGTTACAGGACAAGGTTGTAGACCCTTGCTTGCACCAAATGTTCAGGTATATGAATACCTATTCCTTCTTGCTTTCTTCAAAATATTTTAAATTGTCCTGTAGTGGCAGATGAGATTAAAACTTTGATTTAAACAGCAATAAAGATGTAGCATAAAGGGTTAAGAAACCCAGCTGGCACATGTATAACATGGCTTAAAGTATCTGAAAAAAAAGTTTGTTTGCATATTTTTGTGCCCCCTACCCCAATGAGTGGTGGGGACATATAGATTTGGTCTTGTCCGTGCATCCGTGCGTGCATCTGTCCGTCCGAAGTTCGTGAAGCGCGTAGCTCAAAAAGTATTTGTTATTAATTGATGAAACCTTGCATGAGTCTTTATCATGATATGAACTTGCGCACCTCCTATTTTTCGTCTGGCTCCACCTCCTATTTTCAGAGTTATGGCCCCTGAAATAGTCAAAAATGCACAAATTTTTACCATGTGACACGCCTAGCTAAAAAAGTATTTGATATAGATTCATGAAACCTTGCATGAGTCTTAATCATGATATGAATTTGCACATCTCCTATTTTTCATCTGGCTCCGCCCCCTATTTTCAGAGTTATGGCCCCTGAAATAGTCAAAATTGCACATTTTCACCTTGTGACACACCTAGCTCAAAAAGTATTTGATATAGATTCATGAAACCTTGCATGAGTCTTAATCATGATATGAACTTGCGCACCTCTTATTTTTCATTTGGGTTCACCCCCTATTTTCAGAGTTACGGCCTCTGAAATAGTCAAAAATGCACATTTTCACCTTGTGACATGCCTAGCTCAGAAAGTATTTGCAGGCTGTCTAGTGTCCCTAAAATTCCTATTTTTTCCTATTTTTTTTCAATTTGGCTAAAATTCCTATTTTTTTATCCCCCCACCAAAGGTGAAGGGGATATTAGAAATGCTCTCCGTCCGTCTGTCCGTCCGTCCGTCCGTGCGTCCGCAACGATCTTTGTCCGGAGCATAACTCCAAAAGTACTTGAGGGATTTTCTTCAAACTTCATACACTGATAGAACACATTGGGAGGAAGTGCAGTGTGCAAGAACAATAACTCTACCTTGCCTATTTTTTGAGTTATTCCCCTTTATCTTATTTTCTTAAAAATTTTTGTCCGGAGCATAACTCCAAAAGTACTGGAGGGATTTTCTTCAAACTTCATACACTGATAGAACACATTGGGAGGAAGTGCAGTGTGCAAGAACAATAACTCTACCTTGCCTATTTTTTGAGTTATTTCCCTTTATCATATTTTCTTAAAACATTTTGTCCGGAGCATAACCCCAAAAGTACTGGAGGGATTTTCTTCAAACTTCATACACTGATAGAACACATTGGGAGGAAGTGCAGTGTGCAAGAACAATAACTCTACCTTGCCTATTTTTTGAGTTATTCCCCTTTATCATATTTTCTTAAAAAAATTTGTCCGGAGCATTTCTTCTTCATGCATTGAGAGATTTTGATATAACTTGGCACAAATGTTCACCACCACGAGACGGAGTGTCATGCACAAGATCCAGGTCACTAGGCCTAAGGTCAAGGTCACACTTAGAGGCCAAAGGTCAGATACAAGAATGACTTTGTCCGAAGCATTTCTTCTTCATGCATGGAGGGATTTTGATGTAACTTGGCACAATTATACACCATCATGAGACGAAGTGTCATGCGCAGTTCCCTTCTTTAGAATTACTTCCCTTTGTTGTTACTTTAAATAGCTTTTATTGTAACTTTTTCATTACTAGTCGTAGGGAAAAAGCGAGACCACTTTTCTGTAGTACAACAAACATGCTAAATCCAATTTTGAGGTGTATTTTGACCAGTCTCTTCCTGATAAAGATTTTTGTGTGGACTTGCAATTTTTTTTTTTTTTTTTTTTTTTTTTTTTTTTTTTATAAAGATTAACTTCCCTTAGTTGTTACTATAAATAACTTATATTGTAACATTTTTATAATTGACCCTAGGGAAAAAACAAGACCACTTTTCTGTGGTACAGCATAGATGTTACTCTCCAGTTTTAGGTGTATTTTATTAATTTTATTATATATAAGGTATCTCTACCTAGTAAGGAGTTTTTTTGTGGACTTTAAAAAACAAAAGACTTACAATGATTACTAAACAACCACAAAATTAACATTCCATTTGCAAATACAGCTGCTAGAGTAAAGAAATTTGCTTTGACGGGCATATATTGTGACATTCTGGCACTCTTGTTCCCTGTTAGCTTTCCATTCCTTCTTTTTACAGTAGCCATATAGAAAAACATCATAGCTATACTCTTCATGAAACTTAATAAAATTTAGCAGTAAACCACCTCACTACTGACTTATTCTTTCTTCCACATCTTAAAACCCCTGATGCGGACCACATCCTTCAATTATGATATGCCCGGTGGGGGGATTAGCCATGTCTGACATGGCTCTTGTTTTTTTTAAAATCAAAGGAAGTTCCTAAAAAGGCCCTGTTTTTTCACTAAAATTCCTAATTTTTTAACTTTTTTGCAATGATCAAAAAGAGAAAATGTTTTAAATGTTGTTTTAAAGTTCTTCTAATTCAGAAAAAAACAGTTTAGCACAGTTCAAAGCAGTTTACCAGTGGTAGACGTCTTTTCTGTAAATAAAGCACTATTTGTGAGTTACTTTTATGTCAGTCACATAAAGGTAAGCACATTACATGGTCTTTAAAGTCCATATTTTAATTTGAAAATTCCTAAATTTAGCCCTAAAATTTCCTTAAAATTGTACCAAATTCCTAATTTTAGCCCCTTTTTTTTGTACAAATTGCCCTAAAATTAGCCCTAATTTTTTGTCAGGGTATGCTAGACAGCCTGTATTTGTTATAGATTCATGAAACCTTGCATGAGTCTTAATCATGATATGAACTTGCGCACCTCCTATTTTTCATTTGGGTCTGCCCCCTATTTTTAGAGTTATGGCCCCTGAAATAAAAACATACATTTTCACCTTGTGACGCACCTAGCTCAAAAAGTATTTAATATAAATGGTTGAAAACTTGCATAAGTCTTTATCATGATATAAACTTGCACACCTGTAATTTTTTGGCTGGCTCCACTCCCAATTTTTAAAGTTATGGCCCCTGAAATAGTAAAAAAATGCACTTTTTTCACCTAATTATGTGCCTATATTAGATGTAAATTCAGGAAACCTTGCTGGAGTCTTTACATGATGTGACCTTGCACACTTGGCATTCTTCTTGAGACTCTTAGCTCTTATCACAGAGTTATGACCCTTGAAATAGCCAAAATAGTGGATTTTTTGTTTGTGATGCTCATAGCTCAAAAAGTATAGGGCCTAGAATAATGAATTCTTTTCATAAAATGTTTGTTGAGGCTATACCCCATTAAGACTGCAAACATTTGTTATTGCCCTTTATTTGTGACAAATGTGCCAGTGGGGGTTGGGGGGGGGCACACCCTGTGTCCTACAGACACATTCTAGTTTCAGCCTTAAAATGAATGAAAATTGCATTTTTTTCTTTGCTTAAAAGTGGTTTTTACAGACAGGAAACATAAAATTAAAGTTAGTTTTTATATGTTTGTACGTAAAATACGGTATTTAACTGAACAATTTTAAGAGCATTATTATTTGATATTTGTAGGCAATAAAGCAGATACAGTTCAGCCGTTACAAAAAATCATTGTTTGGGTCTGTATCTGATGATGGTTGTGTGAATCTCTGGGACGCTAACACCCGGCAGCTTATTCACAGTTTCACATGCCATCGTGCACCGACCACAGGCCTTAGCTTCTCACCTATCAACGATATATTCCTTATGTCTGTTGGCCTTGATAAAAGGATAGCCTGCCATGATGTTCAGACCAAAAAGTAATGTTTATATTTTGCACTTTATAAAGGAATAAAAAAGTGTTTCTTAGACTATTGGACAATAATTTTCCTTAGACTATTGGACAATAATTTTCATCTTGAAAATAAGCATAGATATTCCTTTACATTTGTAATATACAAAATATTTCAAAAGTCTAAACACTTTTTCCTATAAGCAGAATGCCACAAACATATTTGACTCCTTATTTCACATCTGCTTTTTCTCTTGTAAGGTGATACATTTTATGCTACACTATGATAATAGTTTTATGTAAATCTTAGAGGTTTAAACTTTACAACATCAAACTACTCTGTATACATTCTCTTGCAAAGAATGTATGAAAAACTCGTGTATAAACAGCCTGAACTTTTTTCAGGTATTGTTAGAATTTTTCATCAGATTTATTTTTTGATTTAGGGTTGTGAAGATAATGACTGCAGAGAGCCCTCTGACATCTATTGACACAAAAAGTGATGGGGTCACAGTAGCTGTAGGTTCTACAAGAGGAAAGATATATCACTATGACTTGAGAATGGGTCTTATGCCAGTGAGGACATTAGATGCCCACAAGTCGTCTGTACAGTGTCTCAGATTCCAGGCAGAACAAAAAGTAATATATCAGTATTAAGAATTTGTCTTCCCAGTTTTGAATCGTTCATTGGTTGTTCACATATAGTAGCATATCAGATTAACCTTTAGCCTACTGATGTCAAATGATTTTGCCTTTGCAACCAGTGGTCTTCGGTCAGTAAATTTTCAGTGAACTCCCCGTCGAATAATAAATGGTACTGCCTAAATTGAAAGATAGATTTTGAAAATTCGGCAAGGCAAAGGTTAAATGAGATAATTCATCTTGACCTTTGAGCTACGGACCTGGGTCTTGCGCGCAACACGTCGTCTTACTGTGGTACACATTCATGCCAAGTTATTTGAAAATCCATCCATCGATGACAAAGATATGGACCGGACACGCCCATCAATGCACTATCCTTTAATGTCTAAGTGTGACCTTGACCTTTGAGCTACGGACCTGGGTCTTGCGCACGACACGTTGTCTTACTGTGGTACACATTCATGCCAAGTTATTTGAAAATCCATCCATCGATGACAAAGATATGGACCGGACACGCCCATCAATGCACTATCCTTTAATGTCTAAGTGTGACCTTGACCTTTGAGCTACGGACCTGGGTCTTGCGCGCAACACGTTGTCTTACTGTGGTACACATTCATGCCAAGTTATTTGAAAATCCATCCATCGATGACAAAGATATGGACCGGACACGAAAATTGCGGACAGACTGACAGACCGACCGACGGACCGACAGACGGTTCAAAAACTATATGCCTTCCTTCGGGGGCATAAAAGTCCCCAAAAACTTAATATCATCCAAGATACAGATTATGTATCTCTGGAAAGAAAATACAGATGATCCTTGAATTAAGTTACTACAAGCTTACTCCAGTCTACTTTTGCTGAGACAGTACTGCCCTGCAGCTTAAATGAGTCATTGAGCCAAAAGAAGGAAAATTGAAAAGGAAAATAACATAATTAATAGCACTTTTTCTAGTCTGTGATTGGATTTCATCTTCATTTTTTCTAACATCACCTATTATTGACTTTATCAGATTTATCCAAGTACAGTTTTGCAGTACAAAATTTAATTAGATCTACTTTACATTAATTGCTTTGTAAGATTTCACAGAATCTGATTGAAACAATTGAGACTCCCTTTTCTCTTGTTTATTACTGGCAACATTTATATGCAAGTCATCATTTCAGTTGATTTTCAATAAGTTAAACACACTTGTTACAGGTTGAACCATCCAGTAATAAGTCCACTTCTGTAGCAGCCAAGCAGCAACTCAAAAATAAAGGGAGACAACTTCCTACAATGCCAAAAGAAAATATAGGTGAGCAGAATTCATTGCCTAAGTATAGTAATAGATGTTTTGTCATGTATTTGTCTTAACTTTAAATTGGTCTGAAAAAATAAGGTATGAAAGCAGTTGATAGTTTCCAGGAAGCCTATGTAGACTTATTCAAGTTTAAATCAGAAAAAAAGATATGATTTTCCGATACAGATAGAGATAAATGCGCCAGATTGCAGATACTTTATTGTGGTTGTAATTGCTAAATTGTATATTGCAGAAAACACAGCACCCATGCCAGAAACAGGAATAGGAGAGGATGTGTTTTCTCCTCTTAGAGAAGGTATTGAATATCATTTTACTTGTTTAATTTTATAAGCTTGACTGTTCGAAGAATAAGGGGGCTAATGCACTCGCCAAGACGTCCATGTCTACATTGGTTAAAGTTTCTTAATAAGACCAAAATCATCTCCATTACTTAAGATATTCAATTGAAATTTGCTATTCTTGCTCATAGTGACAATGTACATTAGTATGACAAGACGCATAACTTTATCTGCAGGACTTTTAGAGATATGCCCTGTTCTAACTTAAAATTTTGGTTATACCCCCTTCACATCTACGATTTTTTCTTACGATTCCTTACAATTTGCCAACTTGTAGGCAGTCGCATGCAATCGTAAATAGCTCGTGGGTAGTCCTAAATAGCTCGGCACTACTCGCAGACGATCGCAAGCAATCGTGGACGTTGAGGTAATATTTTTGACATGTCAAAAATTTCTTACGATCGTCCGCTATTTGAATTATCGGTGAATAGCTCGTTAAGAGCTCGTAACAAGTCGTAAGTATCGTAAACAACACGTAAACCACTCATAAGCGCTCGTAAATGTATCGTAAAGACTTTGTTTTACGATTAAATACGATGTGTTTACGAGTTCTTACGATTTCTTTCACGATGCGGTACGAGGGGTATACGATTTCTTACGGGCACTTTACGAGTACTTTACGAGAACGTACGTTTGCTTTACGATTTATGAGAGGTATAAAAGCTGCCAAATCGAACAGTTCCTTTCAGTTGCTGTCAGAGGAGTGAGACATCAATCATATCTGCAATAATGCCACCTAAAAAGAAGATAGTCAACAAGAAGAGGAGAGCACGCTCGCCTTCGTGCAAATTTAAATTGCAAAATCATGATATTCGTAAATACTCATATCTAACACTCAACTACTCGTAACAAATCGTAAACAAATCGTAATGTACTCGTAAAGCCTTTGGTGAATCATGATATTCCGTAATTCACTCGCAACAGCTCGTAAATAACTCGTAAATAGCTCGTAAAACGATCGTATTGATCCGTAATTACTCGGAACAAATCGGTACTTTTAGTCGTAAATGCATCGTTATAACTCGGAATAAATTGCAATTTGATCATAAACAGCTCTTAAATAGCTTGTTAATGTGGGGAATCGGTGAACTTTTACGATTTTGTGCTATCCGTCGCAAATCATATGAAAAATCGTAGATGTGAAGCGGGTATTAAAGTATTTCAGTGTACAGATCATGTTTTTAACCATTGTATAGGCATAGGAAATAGAGATCTATATAATTGCACCTTTACTAATCCTACCAGGTGTTCTGTATTACAAAAGTGGATCTATTGTGACATTTTGATACAAGCAAAACTGTATTATCTGCACTATTATTTACCTACTGGTACTTCGTTTTATTATTGGCTTGTTAAAAGTTAATTTTTTACCATATATAAGTTGACAGAATCGTAGGAACCATGTCTTGAGGGGTAAATCAAACACAAATGAATAAATCCTTAATGATTTTGTTGTGCAAAAAAGTATGATATTGTGTCTTAAACAGTTTTCATTTTCCACTCAATTGTGTAATTGCAAGGGAAGTAAACTAATAGATCTTTACTTATAAGTACTAGCCCAAGGCAAGAGTTGTCATTCTTTGTGGATCACAACTTTAAATTAAAAAATAAAACTTCTGTTATTGATATTAACAAAACTATCATAAACTTCACATTTGTGAAATCATTTTTGGTTATTTCAAGGACTTGGAAATTAATTTCTAGACTTTATTTAATGTAATTCTATCATTGAAAATTTTAGGGCCTATCTCTACATTGTAGATGCAGAATTAATACTTCAGTCTGAACTTTCAGCTATTAACACAAGGTTGTGGCATCAAGTCTCATAACATGAAGTTTAAAACTTCTTATTAGAAAATGTAAGATTGACATTTTGCATACAAATTGCTCTCTCCAAAGTCAGTGCAGATATTGATAAGTTAGAGTTGGATGGATCATCCTCAGGGGTCATGTCCTACAACTGTGAATTGTATTTTGGCACAGTAATGTCCCTTTTTATGCCCAAACTTTGTGGGGGGGCATATAGATTTGCCATTGTCCTTCCGTCCGTCTGAGAATGTTGTGTTGCGCCTAGCTCCAAAAGTATTTGACGTAGAGTCACAAAACTTTACAGGAACGTTGGTCAGCATGTGCAGTTGTGCACCTGGGGTTTCGCGTCCGGATTCATTCAGTCTTGTAGGAGTTGTGGCCCCTGACTTGGTAAAAATTGGTCATTTTAGTGTTGTGTCGCGCCTAGCTCCAAAAGTATTTGACATAGTCACAAAACTTGACAGGAATGTTGGTCAGCATGTGTAGTTGTGCACCTGGGGTTTCGCGTCCAGATTCATTCAGTCATGTAGGAGTTATGGCCCCTGACTTAGTAAAAGATTGGTCATTTTAATGTTTTGTCGCATGTAGCTCCAAAAAGTATTTGACCTAGAGTCACTAAAGTTTACAGGAATGTTGGTCAGCATGTGCAGTTGTGCACCTGGGGTTTCGCGTCCGGATTCTTTCAGTATTGTAGGAGTTACGGCCCCAGACTTAGTTAAAGATTGGTCATTTTAATGTTGTGTCGCGTGTAGCTCCAAAAGTATTTGACCTAGAGTCACCAAAGTTTACAGGAATGTTGGTCAGCATGTGCAGTTGTGCACCTGGGGTTTCGCATCCAGATTCATTCAGTATTGTAGGAGTTATGGCCCCTGACCTAGGAATGTATTTTAATGTATGTGGTGATAGACAGGTATCTAAAAATCTCAAGAAAGCATATATGTTTATTTGTACATTATATATGGTTATTTTTTGCATTTTTTATGCCCCCGAAGGGAGGCATATTAGTTTTCAACTGTCTGTCCTTTCGTTAGTTCGTTCGTTAGTACGTTCATTCGTCACAACATTAACTTTTTGCATGAAGGCACTTTACTCGCGAACCACTGCACCCAGGACCTTCAAACTTCACGTGCTGATACTACTTATTGAGTACACAACCCCTACTGATTTTGGGGTCACCAGGTCAAAGGTCAAGGTCACAGGGGCCAGTGTTAACTTTTTGCATGAAGGCACTTTACTCGCGAACCACTGCACCCAGGACCTTCAAACTTCATGAGCTGATAGTACTTATTGAGTACACAACCCCTACTGACTTTGGGGTCACCAGGTCAAAGGTCAAGGTCAAAGGTCAAGGTGCTGCGGGGGCATTTGTCACCATTAGTGACAGCTCTTGTTTTTAAATAGCAACATATTGTTTTCCCAAAGCTGATCTGTGTCCGTTGTCATGTAGCAGGGGCATCTGTGTCCCATGGACACATTTCTAGTTGGATTTGGGAAATGCAGGTTAAAGTCTTGCTTGGAAATTACTAGGTCTCTAAATTTGATGTTGATACTTGGTTGAAACTTCACACAGATGTTAGGTGCAATTGAACAAGATCACAGCATCTAGTCCCCGCAATGTTTCACTGTATGTCAAGTATTATTATTGTTGTTAAACTTTACAGGATACCAGGATCAATCTAGCGAGGAAATGGACTATAGATCCAATGGTAGTCTTCTCAATAGTAACCAGAATGCAAGAAATAGTGCAGGAGACAGCTATTCAGGTAATCTTATGAAATATACTAGACAGAAAAAGTAATACTGAAAAATAAACTGTACTTCTTTTAACCTTTTCAGTAAAAAAGTTTTATTCTGCCATACTTGTTCAACAGTATCATTGTTTGCTCTGAAAACAACACTTGAGCCACGCCATGAGAAAACCAACATAGTGCGTTTGCGACCAGCATGGATCCAGACCAGCCTGTGCATCCACGAATGTATTTCAAGTTTCCAGACTCTTAGGGATAACAAAGTCTTTGAAACATTCTCATGAATTTAAATAATTATTTGTAGGTCTATCAAAGAGAACATCTGATCATGTTAAAAGTTTACTGAGTATGACTTTGAATTTATGAAAATTACATGTATTATTTTTTCTAGGTGGAGTATTTTCCCCAATAAATGAAGCTATAGGACGAGGGTCAGGAAGTGGAGTGGGGTTATCTCCCTTGACTTACTCTGGGTATCCCCTGTCAGAGCAGAACAGAAACAGTCCTGGAATCTTAGATTACAACAGAATGAACAGCCAAGTATACTGAAAACATTTCCTTTTTAGCCCACCATCATCAGATGTTAATGATTTCTCGTTATCGCATCTCCTCAGAAACTACTAGGGGGATTTTGACCAAACTTTGTCAGAATGATGCATTGGTACTCTAGTTGTGTCCCCCTGAAAATCAGAATGGTTCAACAATTTTTAAATGAGTTATAGCCCATTGTTTATCTTGATTTCTAATATAATTTTATATCCAGTGGCCCTCCAAGTAGTTAATTGGTTTTTTTATGGCCTTACCTGTAGCAGGGTCATAAAGTCTGCAGACACTAATGAGATAATGATTCAAGTTGTTCATTATTTTCCTGTTACACCTCAGCAGTGGATGGACTACCCTAATAGATTGATGATTAATTTGTTTGGTACTCAGATTTCTGGGTTTAATTATTAGTTATAAGTAATAATATGTGCATTCTTTGCTTCTATAATAAGATAAAAATAATAATTGCATATAACTCATTAATGGTGCATTCTCTGTTTCCATAATAAGAAAAAAATGATAATTTCATATAACTCATTAATGATGTCATCTCTCTTGTTTTGGGCCAAGGTCACTTATTTTGATCTAGTGACCTACTTCTTTGTTTTTAACCTACAACATTCAGATTTGGACCACATGTAAAGTTTTGAGTGGCTAGATGAACCTCAACATGAGTTGACCTTGACATTGACCTAGTGACCTACTTCCACATTTAGTGACCTACTTCCACATTTTTAGCTCACCTTTTTGTAATCGCTCGATGTCCGGCATCCGTCGTCTGTCGTCTGTCTGTCCTTCAACATTTAGCTTGTGTATGCGATAGAGGCTGTGTTTTTCAACTGATCTTCATGAAATTTTGTCAGAATGATTACCTTGATGAAATCTAGACCGAGTTCGAAAACGGGTCATCTGGGGTCAAAAACTAAGTCACTAGGTCCAATAAAAAAACAACCTTGTGTATGCGATAGAGGCTGTATTTTTCAACTGATCTTCATGAAATTTTGTCGGAATGATAACCTTGATGAAGTCTAGGCTGAGTTCGAAAATGGGTCATCTTTGATCAAAAACTAGGTCACTAGGTTAAATCAAAGAAAACCCTTGTGTATGCAATAGAGGCTGAATTTTTCAATTGATCTTCATGAAATTTGGTCAGAATGATTGCCTTGATGAAATCTAGGCAAAGTTTGAAAATGGGTCATTTTGGGTCAAAAAGTAGGTCACTAGGTCAAATAAAAAAAAACCTTGTGTATGCGATAGAAGCTGTATTTTTCAGTTGATCTTCATGAAATTTGTTCAGAATGATTGCCTTGGTGAAATTTAGGTCGAGTTCTAATATGGGTCATCTGGAATCAAAAACTAGGTCACTAGGTCAAATCAAAGAAAAACCTTGTGTATGCGATAGAGGCTGTATTTTTCAATTGATCTTCATGAAATTAAGTCAGAATGATTGCCTTGATGAAATCTAGGCCGAGTTCGAAAATGGGTCATCTTGGGTTAAAGAGTAGGTCACTAGGTGAAATCAAAGGAAACCTTGTGTATGCGATAGAAGCTGTATTTTTCAGTTGATCTTCATGAAATTTGGTCAGAATGATTGCCATGATGAAATCTAGGCCAAGTTCGAAAATGGGCCATCTTGGGTTAAAAAGTAGGCCACTAGGTCAAATCAAAGAAAACCTTGTGTATGCGATAGAAGCTGTATTTTTCAGTTGATCTTCATGAAATTTAGTCAGAATGATTGCCTTGATGAAATTTAGGTAGAGTTTGATTATGGGTCATCTGGGGTCAAAAACTAGGTCAATAGGTGAAATCAAAGAAAAACCTTGTGTATGCGATAGAGGCTGTATTTTTCTATTGATCTTCATGAAATTTGGTCAGATTGATTGCCTTGTTAAAATCTAGGCAGAGCTCGAATGTGGGTCATCTTGGATCAGAAACTAGGTCACTAGGTCAAAGCAAAGAAAAACCTTGTTTATGCGATAGAGGCTGTATTTTTCAATTGATCTTCATGAAATTTAGTCAGAATAATTGCCTAGGTCAAATCAAAGAAAACCTTGTGTATGCGATAGAAGCTGTATTTTTCAGTTGATCTTCATGAACTTTGGTCAGAATGATTGCCATGATGAAATTTAGGCCGAGTTCAAAAACGGGCCATCTTGGGTTAAAAAGTAGGTCACTTGGTCAAATAAAAGAAAACCTTTTGTATGTGATAGAAGCTGTATTTTTCAGTTGATCTTCATGAAATTTAGTCAGAATAATTGCCTTGATGCAATCTAGGTCGATTTCGAATATGGATCATTTAGGATCAAAAATTAGGTCATTAGGTCAAATCAAAGAAAAACCTTGTGTGTGCACTAGAAGTTGTATTTTTCAATTGATCTTGATAAAGTTTGGTCAGAATGATTGCCTTGATGAAATCTAGGTCGAGTTCGAATATGGGTCATCTTGGATCAAAAACTAGGTCAGGAGGTCAATTCAAACAAAAACCTTGTGTATGCAATAGAGCCTGTATTTTTCAATTGATCTTTATGAAATTAAGTCGGAATGATTGCCTTGATGTAATCTAGGTTGCGGCTGAATATGGGTCATCTTGGTTCAAAAAGTAGGTCACTAGGTCAAATCAAAGAAAAACCTTGTGTATGCGATAGAAGCTGTATTTTTCAATTGATCTTCATGAAATTGGCTCAGAATAATTGCCTTGATGAAATCTAGGTCGAGTTCGAATATGGGTTATCTGGGGTTAAAAGTAGGTCACTAGGTCAAATCAAAGAAAAACCTTGTGTATGCAATAGAGGCAGCCTCAGGCTGTATTTGTCAATTGATCTTCATGAAATTTGGTCAGAATGATTGCCTTGATGAAGTCTAGGCCATGTTTGAATATGGGTCATCTGGGGCTAAAAACTAGGTCTGTTAGGTCATATCAAAGAAAATACTTGTTTAAACTCAAGAGACCACATTTTGGGTCCAATCCTAATGAAAATTTGCCAGAATATTTGTTTCCATGAAAGTCAAACATGTTTACACTTATGGTGTGTTTCTCAGGTGAGCAACCTAGGGCCGTCTTGGCCCTCTTGTTGAAGATAGAGGCTTAAAATTTGGACCACATGCATAGTTTTGTGTACCGAAATGAAATTTCACCTTGATTTTGACATTGTGACCTACTTTCACATTTCTCAACTTACAGCCTTCAAATTTGGAACACATGCATAGTTTTGGGTACCGAAATGAACTTTGACCTTGAGATTGACTTGGTGACCTACTTTCACATTTCTCAAGCTGCAGACTTCAAAATTTTGACCACATGCATAGTTTTGTGTTCTGAATTGAAATTTGTCCTTGTTTTTTACCTAGTACCTACTTTCACAGTTCTCAACTGGATGCAAGGACTGATGACCTGGATTCTGACAAAGTTACCTACTTTAAGGATTTTGAGCTAGTCTTGAAGTTTGGAACATTCAAAGATGGCTCAGTGGTGGGCCCCAAGATCACTCTGTGATCTCTTGTTTTCATAATAATTTTTCGAATGCTTATTGATATTTTATCATACTGATTTAAAACCTGTTGGTAAGGGGGGAGGGGAATGTTAAAAGAGAGGAAAAACAGCTTTCGAATTATTTGTAAAAAGTAAGAGAAAAAAGACCAGTATTTATACTGACTGAAGAAAACATTGAATTCATTGACCGGGGTGGTGCATGTGAGGATATAACACAAAGTGATCAACAAGCTATTTAAATGGATTGTGTTTTAGGCCGTTACTGAGTATATCATAAGGTTTTATATATCACATGTACACTATGTTTTGTAGTTATTTTCTTTCTGGTCTGGTACCAGTGGTATAAGCTAGTTTGATTTAATTTATTTTACAGAATAACATACCTTCATTGAAAGTAACACATCCAAGTGTTGAGGAAAAGTACGATTCCAGCCGAGTTTACAATAAAATGTCCAGTCACTCAGTATCAGATCATACAACAAATGAAACCTCTCCCAGAGAACATTTACATCTGTCAGATAGTCACTCCTCCAATGAGAATATATCATCCAGTCAAAAACATGTTGCCTTTGAAACAGGTACACTTACTTTGTTTTTTTGTTGCATTTTTAGCTCACCTGAGCACAAAGTTCTCATGGTGACCTGTTGTGATCACGCTGTGTCCGTCGTGTGTGCCTCCATCAAGTCGTCCGTCCTTCGTCAACTTTTCCCTATATGTATATAGTATAAACTTATAAAATCTCCTTGTATAAAACTATTAGACCGATTTTAAAATGATTTCACACAAATTGTTCTTGTGTGAACTTCTACAAATACTGTTCAAATTTTTCTCATCCGTCAAAAAACATGGCCGCCAGAGGGTGTGGTCACTTTCCATCAACAATTTCTTTAAACAACATCTCCTCCAAAACCAGTGAATGAATTTTGATGAAACATTATACAAGTGATCTCTGGGTAGCCCTCTTTCAAAGTTGTTCAAATGGTTCTGGTTCATTGAACATTTGGGTTTTTTGGTTAAAAATAGGTTTTCGATTATCAGACTTTAAAAATCTTTTTCTCTAGAGCTTTGATATTTGACATGTTATATAAGAGTGTGACTCTCTACCATAATTGTCCAAATTATTGCCCTAAGGTCAAAAATGGCCACACCCCAGTGTGTAACATGTACTTACTAATACTATATGCATATATATAAGAAACTTTGAAAGTCTTCATCTCATAATCAATGAAAGCTAGAGCCTTGATATTTGGCGTGTGATATCAGAGTTGTACTGTCTACTGTAATTGTTCAAATTATTGCCTTGGGTTAACAAATGTGTGTGACATGTATATAATATAGGCTATCATAGAAGAAACCTACGGTAACTCTGCACTTTACTTGTATTATTACGTTATACAAACACACTTGAAGCCTTGTACACAGATGAGCGCTTTAGGGTCAATGACCCTCTTGTTATTGTATGTGTTAGAAGTGCAATGAAAGTGTAATGCTTTAAACACAACTAATGCATTGTAAACAGTAATAAATATAACACCAGCTGCAGTTATTTTCGTGTGAATATTTACTATTCTGTTGTCTTTTCCAATTTATTGTTTATGTTTTGATTCATCCAAAGTTTCTTTAAAGTTAAGAAAAAAATTTCTGAAAACACAAAATCGGACATTTTTGTTAACTATTTGAGCCGCGCCGTGAGAAAACCAACATAGTGGCTTTGCGACCAGCATGGATCCAGACCAGCCTGCGCAGTCTGGTCAGGATCCATGCTGTTCGCTAACAGTTTTTCTAATTGCAATAGGCTTTGAAAGCGAACAGCATGGATCCTGACCAGACTGCGTGGACGCACAGGCTGGTCTGGATCCATGCTGGTCGCAAATGCACTATGTTGGTTTTCTCATGGCGCAGCTCATTTGACTCCCAGGTTTGAGGAAGGCTTTTTTAATGGAGTTCAAATTGTTCATCACTTCCATATTGCATAGTTTGATTTTTACATAAGAAATAGAATTCAGCTGCTTAAAATCTTTTTGTCACATCATTGACATTATGGGAGTGAAGTAAAGCCGTAACATAATTTTGATAATACACTACATTTTGTAGTGTAATAAAGCTTTGACACTGACATCGTTTTAAGTATAGGAGACTTTGGTCGAATTGACTTGGTCTGTTAGAGGTAAAGAAAGGAGAAATTTGATGTTTTAGCAGGAAAAGCTTACAGGTCATAAAAAGAATATAACATTTGTGTTTTTCCAAATTGAATTGTTCAAACGTGTTGAATAAAATTGATTAAATGCTTGGCAGAGCCTGGCATTTTATTATTTTATTCAACTTGTTAAATAGATACCTGGGTAGTATCCTCTATTTAAATGTATTTTCATTTCAGACCAAGAAAAATACTCATTCCTCGCCCAAAGTGGTTCCAGTACAGCTAATGGTGTTCAAAGCCCAGAGCTCAAACGTCAAAGACAAGCCCATAATCACCAAGTGGGTATGAGTGCCTCACCTCAGTTTTCCAGCATGCCTCTCGATGATTCTCCAGGAAGTGCTCATGGTAGTGCCCGAACACCAGACGGTGTGAACGCTCAGTCGTCTGTGCCAAATAACATTGACTACCAACATAGTGGCAGAAAAGAAGACAGAATAGTGAAAAATGATGGAAAAACGAACTCCAGAATGTTAAGTGGAGATATGGGTCAGTTAGCGGAAATAATTAGAAGTGTAGTTCAGGAAGAGTTATCAGACTTTAAGAAGGATATGAGATGTGTGATGAGAGACGAGGTAGATGATATGGTGGATCAGTTACATAGAGATATTATCAACTTACAGGCAGAAATGCTTATACAGTTTCAAATTCACCAGGTGAGAATTAACATATAATAGTCTAAAATTACAAAATTTCTGAACTGTCAATACATGTGGTGGGTTACTCAAAAAGTAATTAGCAATGATATAAAGTTCACTACTTTCTGACTTTTGGATTTTTAGCTCACCTGTGCTCATGCCATACTTTCAGGATAGTTATTTTCTCTGATCCATCTCTTGTCCACAATTTATTTAAGATCATCTCCTAAACCATAAAGCTAGTTTCAACCAAACTTTACAGGAATCTTCCTTGGGTGATCCTCTTTCAAATTTCTTCATATCTAGGTATCTTTGCAACATTCTGGTTGCCATGGCAACTCAACCAAAAGAAAATCTTGTAAAATCTCCTTTGACACCAGAAACCACTGCCCGATACTAATAATTTCACACAAAAAATGTTTCTTGGGAGATTAGGAGATTACCAAATTCCTTCAAATCAGTCTCATTAAAATATATGGTCACCACAATTCTTATCAGAACATTTTAGAAAAAATTCATCTGTAAAATTTTACTTTTAGTGTTCATAGAGAAGTTAAAGTTTCTAAATGTTCACAAGTTCAGTGACAAATTACTTTTATGTTCACAAACAGAAGTTTTTCTTTTGTCTGAATCTTTTGTATTTTCTCAGAGATGTTAAAAGTTGTGTTCATTGACATTTTGCTTTTAAGTTACAAACACATATATTTTTCTATCTAACTTTGCTTCATGTTCACAGAGACATTTAATATTTATGTCTTCATTGACATTAATTAGTTTGCATTAAGTTCACAAACACAGTTTCTTTTCTGTCCAGCTTTGTTTTTTGTTCTCAGAAATGTGTGTTCACAAAAACAGATGTTTTTATTTTGTTGATTTTGTATTATTCAGATACATTCCTTTACTCAGTTTCATTCCGTTTTATCTTCACAGACAGAGATGTTACATCTTCTGGAACGTTACTCGGTAAACCAGGATCTTGTATGTGAAGTTCAGAGATTACAGGAGGAAGTGAAGAGATTGAAAAAGAACTTCTGATCATCAGCCGATCTTTAGATGATATTAAATTCATGAGCTGCACCATGAGAAAACCAACATAGTGCATTTGCGACCAGCATGAATCCAGACCAGACTGCGTGGATGCGCAGGCTGGTCTGGATCCATGCTGGTGGCAAATGCACTATGTTGGTTTTCTTATGGCGCAGATCTATATTGAACAGATATACTACACAAAGACAAGCAATATAGAATGTGTTGTTCATTAATGACAATATACTTGATCTACATTGCAATATATATGTGGCTTCCAGTGTTAGATACTGCATTTTTGGTGAATGAACAAGAGGGCAGATTATTTTACGAAAGTTGAAAAGATAGGGATAAGTTATTGTTTCAAGTAGAAACAGCCAGTGCACTTTTGGTAACAGACTAGACAGTGTTTTGTAAAAATAACTTCTGAGGAAATTTATTTCTTATATTGTACATTCCGTTTGATTATCTTACAAAAAGTCCCCTCAGCTTTTTATATGCCAAATGGTGCTAGTGTGTGCATTTGATATAACAAACTCTTCGTTCATTATGATAAATATAGCCAGTAAGTGTACTAGCTATCACTGGGTAAAGGTTGTTAAAAAGTGCCTAAGAGTAGTTAGCTGGTGTAAAGTTGAAGTATATGTTTTAATATAAAATTACATACTTGAGTTGGCCTAACAACGATTAACTAAGATGTGATACAGAAGTATATATTTTGGTTGGCCTAGCAACTGTTACAAATAAAGATGTAATATAGAATTATATACATTGGTTAGCCTTACAAGGATTATTTTTTTGGTGCTTTTGTAGAAGAATATATGTACAAATGAAATGGAAATGAAAAGGGACAATGATCAGACCATCATTGTCCACAGTCTTCAAACTGTAAAATGTTTTTGTACTATGAATCAGACATTAAAGTATAATAGGCAGATGACTAAAGCTTCAGTCACTATTCTTTAAATGTCCTCTCAAAGGGTCATTTGGAAGGTAGAAATAAGAGCTGTTGATGTTTTAGTACAAGTCTATAAGTGAACATTGTTGATTGTCATCTTGCTAATTGATTTGTGATATTAATACCGTATAGTAACAGGATATTATTTTTTTTTCATACTTTCATCTTTTGAAATTGTTGTCAGTTAGATATTTATGGATTATTATTTGTGTAATTCAGATTAGCAATAGTTTCAGGTCATAAAATGTCTGAATGTTTTACACGTGTTTATGGTACAGGGTTCCAGCAGTGACAAATTATTGTTCAGGCACCAGCAAAGTCAAATAGGGTTATGGAAACATGGGAGGGGGAATGAGGATACAGGAACCATTTTACGATGACACAATTTTAATCAGAGATACATATTTAATTAGTTTAGGGAATAACTACTACTTTGTGCATTGATGTAAATTAAGGTGATATAGTGGTTAGCACTGGACAGCTTCAATTTGAAATGTAGACTAGTCCTCAGTAATAATCTGGAACAGTTGCAGCGAGTCTTGTCACTGGATTGGGTGACTTCAGTTTATATATAGGAGATGTATTTGTTACTTCTTGGTCTGCTATATTTTTCGTGTGATGATTGGTAAAATACTTGATGATTTCCTCTTGGTGCCCCACAATAGAAAGAAGAACAACTGACCTCAGTGCACACTGTTGTTTACTATCATCAGAAATTTATAAATCATAGTGGAAGATCTGTCTCAGATTTGAAGTCCTAGCATAACTTCATGTACTAACTTAGTGGAATCTCACCACACTTTAACTAACGCATTATGTTAACCAGTCATGCATTTATTACGTAGAGGTAGCTTTACCGGAACTTGTTATAGAATCTTTTTATGCCCCCGGCATCTACTGATGCGGGAAGCATATAGTGATTGTCCTGTTCGTTCGTCCGTCCATCCATCCGAGGTTAACCAGATGGGACCGTTTCATCTAGCATCAATACCCCTTACTACAATGACTTGATACTAATGCAGATGTAACCTGTGACCATTCATCATCTTCAGACAACACCCGACCTGTTTGACCTTGACCTTTACCTCATTTTGGACTTAGGTTGCTTTATATCGGCCATCTCTTGGTTAACCAAATGGGACCGTTTCGTCTAGCATCAATACCCCTTACTACAATGACTTGATACTAATTATTATTATTATGATTTATATAGCGCCCTTTTCATGATCAGTTTCACGTTCAAAGGCACTTTACATAGTTCAAATGCAGCCACACAGGGCGTATAATTCCTCCTCTACTAGTACAGACACAGAGCGATCTGACCAGAGGGACAGAGTGAGACAAAGCCCCCATGACAGAGAGATCAGAAATCAGATACAGGCTTGTCCGGCTAACTTAGCCTAGCTCGTTGCGAATAGACAGCCTGGTTCTTAAACGTGCCCAGTGTATAGCACTGATACACGCAAGGATTGCCTGGGTTCCTGACCAGTACACCTCTAGTTGGGTGGGAAACACTGAAAAAGCGTTTCTGAGAATTCCTGAGTAGCTGCCGGGGATCGAACCCCCGACCTCAGGATTGGAAGGCCAGTGTGTAAACCACTGAGCTATCCATCCACTACTAATGCAGATGTAACCTGTGACCATTACTCATCTTCAGACATCACCTGACCTCAGTTTGACCTTGACCTTGACCTCATTTTGGACTTAGACTTACCTGAACCATAAGGTGCAAAATCTATCGACAAGGATGCCACCGGGGGCATCAAGCGTTTATTGAACGCAGCTCCTTGTTTCAATATAAGATAATTTAAAATGAATTCTTCTGTTATTAAGTTGATTTGCTGCTCTAGTTCTGTCAAGGTTATAACTATTAATACCATTCAGATGAAAGAAGTTCTCCTGTTTTATGTTTGATATGTACTGGTATAACATTTAAGACAATGGTATCATCTTTCAGTCATACTTAAGATTTAAGTCAAATATCAAAATGCTTTGCTGGATTTATGTGTACAGTATTTTCATAATTTTCAGGCCAGTAAAATTCATCCCATAGTCCAAACGTATTACAGAATGTAATTCTATTTTGCTTTGCTTAAATAAATGCTTGTCTTGATCAGGAACAATGATGTATGATTAATTGGAATTAGGTAGATTATATTTAATTCTGTGCTTTTTCTTCTTTATTTCAGCTTGTTGTAAATTGTTGTAGTAACTTTGAAGTTCAGAAAAAAGTTTATATGAATAATAACAATTCTAGAAGAAAAACAGCAGAAATTGAATAATGGAATGATAAATATCTTTAGTGCCAAGACTTACTAACAACAGAATTTTTACGGTGATGTAAATATGATGAATATAAGGTACAGATATCACTGAAAGTTGCATTTCCTTTGAGTCTTTTAGGATATTTATTGTTATAACAATTCAGATGAATCTTAAATTTTTGTCAAAAAAATCAACAAAAATGGTTAAATCTGTGGGTTTTTTTTAAATACCAGGTAAGGAATTAAATGATGTAAAAAAGAAAATATTTCATATTAGATTAAAACACTCATCTTAACCCGTTCAAGGGCATTACAAACGTTATTTTCAAAATTTGACCTCCATAATGCATTCTGTTAGGTCATTATTTTTTAGCTCACCTGTCACGAAGTGACTAGGTGAGCTTTTGTGATCGCGTGGCGTCCGTCGTCCGTCCGTCCGTCCGTCCGTAAACTTTTGCTTGTGACCACTCTAGAGGTCACATTTTTCATGGGATCTTTATGAAAGTTGGTCAGAATGTTCATCTTGATGATATCTAGGTCAAGTTCGAAACTGGGTCAGGTGCGGTCAAAAACTAGGTCAGTAGATCTAAAAATAGAAAAACCTTGTGACCTCTCTAGAGGCCATATTTTTCATGAGATCTTCATGTAAATTGGTCAGAATGTTCACCTTGATGATATCTAGGTCAAGTTCGAAACTGGGTCACGTGGGGTCAAAAACTAGGTCAGTAGGTTTAAAAATAGAAAAATCTTGTGACCTCTCTAGAGGCCATATTTTTCATGGGATCTTCATGAATATTGGTCAGAATGTTCACCTTGATGATACCTAGGTCAAGTTTGAAACTGGGTCACGTGGGGTCAAAAACTAGGTCACTAGGTCTAAAAATAGAAAAACCTTGTGACCTCTCTAGAGACCATATTTTTCATGAGATCTTCATGAATATTGGTCAGAATGTTCACCTTGATGATACCTAGGTCAAGTTCGAAACTGGGTCACGTGGGGTCAAAAACTAGGTCAGTAGGTCTAAAAATAGAAAAACCTTGTGACCTCTCTAGAGGCCATATTTCTCAATGGATCTTCATGAAAAATGGTCAGAATGTTCACGTTGATGATATCTAGGTCAAGTTTGAAACTGGGTCACGTGCCGTCAAAAACTAGGTCAGTAGGTCTGAAAATAGAAAAACTTTGTGACCTCTCTAGAGGCCATATATTTCATGGGATCTTTATGAAAATTGGTCAGAATGTTCATCTTGATGATATCTAGGTCAAGTTCGAAACTGGGTCACGTGCGGTCAATAACTAGGTTAGTAGATCTAAAAATAGAAAAACCTTGTGACCTCTTTAGAGGCCATATTTTTCAAGAGATCTTCATGAAAATTAGTCAGAATGTTGACCTTGATGATATCTAGGTCAAGTTCGAAACTGGGTTACGTGCGGTCAAAAACTAGGTCAGTAGGTCTAAAAATAGAAAAATCTTGTGATGTCTCTAGAGGCCATATTTCTCAATGGATCTTCATGAAAATTGGTGAGAATGTTTAGCTTGATGATATCTAGGTCAAGTTCGTAACTGGGTCATGTGCGGTCAAAAGCTAGGTCAGTAGGTCGAAAAATAGAAAAACCTTGTGACCTCTCTAGAGGCCATATTTTTCAGGAGATCTTCATGAAAATTGGTGAGAATGTTCATCTTGATGATATCTAGGTCAAGTTTAAAGGTGGGTCACATGCCTTCAAAAACTAGGTCATTAGGTCAAATAATAGAAAAACCTTGTGACCTCTCTAGAGGTCATATTTTTCAATGGATCTTCATGAAAATTGGTCAGAATTTTTTATCTTGATGATATCTAGGTCACATGTGCTCAAAAACTAGGTCACTATGTCAAATAATAGAAATAACTAGATCATACTCAGTTCAACACTGGGTCATGTTGGGATAGGTGAGCGATTCAGGACCATCATGGTCCTCTTGTTTTATGCCCCCAAAGGGAGGCATATAGTTTTTGAACCGTCTGTCTGTCGGTCTGTCAGTCTGTCCGCATTTTTCGTGTCCGGTCCATATCTTTGTCATTGATGGATTTTCAAATAACTTGGCATGAATGTGTACCACAGTAAGACGACATGTCGCGCGCAAGACCCAGGTCCGTGGCTCAAAGGTCAAGGTCACACTTAGACATTAAAGGATAGTGCATTGATGGGCGTGTCCGGTCCATATCTTTGTCATCGATGGATGGATTTTCAAATAACTTGGCATGAATGTGTACCACAGTAAGACGACGTGTCGCGCGCAAGACCCAGGTCCGTAGCTCAAAGGTCAAGGTCACACTTTGACATTAAGGGATAGTGCATTGATGGGCGTGTCCGGTCCATATCTTTGTCATCGATGGATGGATTTTCAAATAACTTGGCATGAATGTGTACCACAGTAAGACGACGTGTCGCGTGCAAGACCCAGGTCCGTATCTCAACGGTCAAGGTCACACTTAGACATTAAGGGATAGTGCATTGATGGGCAGGTGCGGTCCATATCTTTGTCATTCATACATGGATTTTAAAATAACTACGCATAAATGTGTGACACAGTAAGACGACGTGTCGCGCGCAAGACCCAGCTCCGTAGGTCAAAGGTCCTAAACTCGAACATCGGCCATAACTATTCATTTAAAGTGCCATCGGGGGGCATGTGTCATCCTATGGAGACAGCTCTTGTTTTTTTTTTGTTTTTTTTGATAAACATTTTAAAAATGCTATAAAAATGTAAAAAGCACTTTTTTCCATTTAATTCTAGGATAATATATATTCAGTAATTCTGTTTGTATTTTTAGAAGTTTTCAGTAATGTCAGCCTACAATTAAGGGAACTACAGAATTTGAAATGTAAAAGTTTTCATGCAGTAAAAGTCCCTTTGTTGTCCCATCAGAGATCATATATGCATCGGAGACCAGTACCTCTGGTGTGCAAAAAAAGAATCCTTACAATGAAAATTCTTGAAACAAAAAAGAGTTACTGTGAATTTGGCAATGTTTATAGGGAACTAATTTTTGTGGCCTTCATGAATCTACTGAATCAGATCCAAATGATAAATTTCAAATTTATGTTGTGTTCAGAAGTTGAAACCCAGGGATTTATATTGCCACAAAATAGCTGCTTTGGTCAAAAACACAAAAATTTTATGCACAATTTTTTTTTGTGCTTTAATACATAGTTTATTTGTCCAGTTTACAATAGTATTTATAACAGAGAATATTAAGGTATTTATTACATCCTGTCAGCTGGTAATGAGATCTACACTGTCAAATGAAATATGGAGGTCTAGATTTCAACTTACCGTTTAAAGTATTAGACAGATTTGTGCTGACACTTGATATTTCTGAAGGATATATACTTGAATGAATGCATTTATATGAAATAATCTCTTTTTACAATTTTGTTACTGTTTATACTAAAATGAAATTAAAGCTTAAAACAGTGAAAAACTCCTTTTTGTATTTTTTGTCAATTACCACTTTCATTTTGAAATATTAACCCATCCAGATGCATTTCAGTTGTGAACCTGTACACAGCTATTGCCAGTTCCACTGAAATATTTTGACCAAAGGTTGAATATTCCAGAAGTCTGAACTCTCAGTTGGCCAGTTTGTTGTTATATCATGTACAGATAGCACATACACATTTTCCTGTTACAACATCTGCAGGATCCTCTAGGATAGGTTGATGTCCCAGCCAAATAGGGTGAGAGTTCCAATGTATTGCAAGAAATTTTAAAACTTTCAACAAACCTGTGTTAATGCTGTCATAGCATGCCATAGAGCATGTAAAAAGCTAAAAACAAGAGGACCATGATGGTCCTGAATCGCTCACCTCTTCCCACATGACCCAGTTTTGAGTATGACATCGTTTTTTTCTATTATTTGACATAGTGACCTAGTTTTTAAGCTCATGTGACCCAGTTTTGAACTTGACCTAGATATTATCAAGATAAAAATTCTTGACCTAGTTTTCGAAGGTACGTGACCCTGTTTTGAACTTTACCTAGATATCATCAAAGTGAACATTCTCACTAATTTTCATGAAGATCTCATGAAAAATATGGCCTCTAGAGAGGTCACAAGGTTTTTCTATTTTTATACCTACTGGCCTAGTTTTTTACTGACCTAGATATCATCAAGGTGAACAATCAGATCAATTTTCATAAAGATCCATTGAACAAAATATGGCCTCTAGAGAGGTCAAAAGATTTTAATAATTTTAGACCTACTGACCTAGTTTTTGACCGCAGTTGACCCAGTTTCAAACTTGACCTAGATATCATCAAGATGAACATTCAGACCAAATTTCATACAGATCCCATGAAAAGTATGGCCTCTAGAGAGGTCACAAGGTTTTTAGCTCACCTGTCACAAAGTGACAAGGTGAGCTTTTGTGATCCTGCGGTGTCCGTCGTCCGTGCGTGCGTCCGTAAACTTTTGCTTGTGACCACTCTAGAGGTCACATTTTTCTTGGGATCTTTATGAAAGTTGGTCAGAATGTTCATCTTGATGATATCTAGGTCAAGTTCGAAACTGGGTCACGTGCCTTCAAAAACTAGGTCAGTAGGTCTAAAAATAGAAAAACCTTGTGACCTCTCCAGAGGCCATATATTTCATAAGATCTTCATGAAAATTGGTCAGAATGTTCAACTTGATGATATCTAGGTCAAGTTCAAAACTGGGTCACGTGCCATCAAAAACTAGGTCAGTAGGTCTAAAAATAGAAAAACCTTGTGACCTCTCTAGAGGCCATATATTTTAAAAGGTCTTCATGAAAATTGGTCAGAACATTCATCTTGATGATATCTAGGCCAAGTTCGAAACTGGGTCACATGCCTTCAAAAACTAGGTCAGTAGGTCAAATAATAGCAAAAACCTTGTGACCTCTCTAAAGGCCATATTTTTCATGGGATCTGTATGAAAGTTGGTTTGAAAGTTCATCTTGATGATATCTAGGTCAAGTTCGAAACTGGGTCACATGCTGTCAAAAACTAGGTCAGTAGGTCTAAAAATAGAAAAAACCTTGTGACCTCTCTAGAGGCCATATATTTCATGAGATCTTCAAGAAAATTGGTCAGAATGTTCATCTTGATGATATCTAGGTCAAGTTCGAAAGTGGGTCAAGTGCCCTCAAAAACTAGGTCAGTAGGTCAAATAATAGAAAAACCTTATGACCTCTCTAAAGGCCATATTTTTCATTGGATCTGTATGAAAATTGGTCTGAATGTTCATCTTGATGATATCTAGGTCATATTTGAAACTGGGTCACGTGCCATCAAAAACTAGGTCAGTAGGTCAAATAATAGCAAAAACCTTGTGACCTCTCTAAAGGCCATATTTTTCATGGGATCTGTATGAAAATTGATCAGAATGTTCATCTTGATGATATCGAAGTCAAGTTCGAAAAGTGGGTCACCTGCCATCAAAAACTTGGTCAGTAGGTCAAATAATAGAAAAACCTTGTGACCTCTCTAGAGGCCATATTTTCCATGGGATCTGTATGAAAGTTGGTCTGAATGTTCATCTTGATGATATCTTGGTCAATTTCGAAAGTGGGTCACGTGCCATCAAAAACTAGGTCAGTAGGTCAAATAATAGAAAAACCTTGTGACCTCTCTAAAGGCCATATTTTTCAATGGATCATCATGAAAGTTGGTCTGAATGTTCATCTTGATGATATCTAGGTCAAGTTCGAAACAGGGTCATGTGCGGTCAAAAACTAGGTCAGTAGGTCTAAAAATAGAAAAACCTGTGACCTCTCTAGAGGCCATACTTGTGAATGGATCTCCATAAAAATTGGTCAGAATGTTCACCTTGATGATATCTAGGTCAAGTTTGAAACTGGGTCACGTGCCTTAAAAAAACTAGGCCAGTAGGTCAAATAATAAAACAAGAGGACCATGATGGTCCTGAATCGCTCACCTCTTCCCACATGACCCAGTTTTGAGTATGACGTCGTTTTTTCTATTATTTGACATAGTGACCTAGTTTTTGAGCTCATGTGACCCAGTTTTGAACCTGACCTAGATATTATCAAGATAAAAATTCTGACCAATTTTCATGAAGATCCATTGAAAAATATGGTCTCTAGAGAGGTCACAAGGTTTTTCTATTATTTGACCTATTGACCTAGGTACGTGACCCTGTTTTGAAATTTACCTAGATATCAAGGTGAACATTATCACTAATTTTCATGAAGATCTCATGAAAAATATGGCCTCTAGAGAGGTCACAAGGTTTTTCTATTTTTATACCTACTGGCCTAGTTTTTGACCGCACGTGACCTAGTTTCGAAACTGACCTAGATATCATCAAGGTGAACATTCAGATCAATTTTCATGAAGATCCATTGAAAAATATGGCCTCTAGAGAGGTCAAAAGATTTTTCTAATTTTAGACCTACTGACCTACTTTTGACCGCAGTTGACCCAGTTTCAAACCTGACCTAGATATCATCAAGATGAACATTCAGACCAACTTTCATACAGATCCCATGAAAGGTATGGCCTCTAGAGAGGTCACAAGGTTTTTTTATTATTTGACTTACTGACCTAGTTTTTTATGGCACGTGACCCAGTTTCAAACTTGACCTAGATATCATCAAGGTGAACATTCTGACCAATTTTCATGAAGATCCATTCAAGGGTATGGCCTCTAGAGAGGTCACAAGGTTTTTCTATTTCAAGACCTACTGACCTAGTTTTTGATCGCAGTTGACCCAGTTTCAAACTTGACCTATATATCATCAAGAAACATTCAGACCAACTTTCATACAGATCCCATGAAAAATATGGCCTCTAGAGAGGTCACAACGTTTTTTCATTATTTGACCTACTGACCTACTTTTTGATGGCACGTGACCCACTTTCGAACTTGACTTAGATATCATCAAGATGAACATTCTGACCAATTTTTATGGAGATCCATTCACAAGTATGGCCTCTAGAGAGGTCACAAGGTTTTTCTATTTTTAGACCTACTGACCTAGTTTTTGACCGCACATGACCCTGTTTCGAACTTGACCTAGATATCATCAAGATGAACATTCAGACCAACTTTCATATAGATCCCATGAAAAATATGGCCTTTAGAGAGGTCACAAGGTTTTTCTATTATTTGATCTACTGACCTAGTTTTTGACCGCACGTGACCCACTTTCGAACTTGACCTAGATATCATCAAGGTGAACATTCTGACCAATTTTCATGAAGATCTCATGAAATATATGGCCTCTAGAGAGGTCACAAGGTTTTTCTATTTTTAGACCTACTGACCTAGTTTTTAACCGCACATGACCCAGTTTCGAACTTGACCTAGATATCCTCAAGATGAACATTCAGACCAACTTTCATACAGATCCCATGAAAAATATGGCCTTTAGAGAGGTCACAAGGTTTTTCTATTATTTGACCTACTGACCTAGTTTTTGACGGCACGTGACCCAGTTTCGAACTTGACCTAGATATCATCAAGGTGAACGTTCTGACCAATTTTCATGAAGATCTTGTGAAATATATGGCCTCTAGAGAGGTCACAATGTTTTTCTATTTTTAGACCTACTGACCTAGTTTTTGACGGCACGTGACCCAGTTTCGAACTTGACCTAGATATCATCAAGTTGAACATTCTGACCAACTTATATAAAGATCCCATGAAAAATGTGACCTCTAGAGTGGTCACAAACAAAAGTTTACTGACTGACGCACGCACGCACGCACGCACGGACGGACGACGGACGACGGACACCGCGCGATCACAAAAGCTCACCTTGTCACTTTGTGACAGGTGAGCTAAAAACCTTTTGACCTCTCTAGAGGCCATACTTTTCATGGGATCTGTATGAAAGTTGGTCTAAATGTTCATCTTGATGATATCTAGGTCAAGTTTGAAACTGGGTCAAAAACTAGGTCAGTAGGTCTAAAATTATTAAAATCTTTTGATCTCTCTAGAGGCCATATTTTTCAATGGATCTTCATAAAAATTAATCTAAATGTTCAACTTGATGATATCTAGGTCAGTTTTGAAACTGGGTCACGTGCGGTAAAAAACTAGGCCTGTAGGTATAAAAATAGAAAAACCGTCTGACCTCCCTAGAGGCCATATATTTCATGAGATCTTCATGAAAATTAGTGAGAATGTTCACCTCGATGATATCTAGGTAAAGTTCAAAACAGGGTCATGTACCTTCGAAAACTAGGTCAATAGGTCAAATAATAGAAAAACCTTGTGACCTCTCTAGAGACCATATTTTTCAATGGATCTTCATGAACATTGGTCAGAATTTTTATATTGATAATAGCTAGGTCAAGTTCAAAACTGGGTCACATGAGCTCAAAAACTAGACATTATGTCAAATAATAGAAAAAACGACGTCATACTCAAAACTGGGTCATGCGGGAAGAGGTGAGCGATTCAGGACCATCATGGTCCTCTTGTTTTTATTATTTGACCTACTGACCTAGTTTTTTACGGCACGTGACCCAGTTTCAAAGTTCACCTAGATATCATCAAGATGAACATTCTGACCAATTTTTATGGAGATCCATTAACAAGTATGGCCTCAAGAGAGGTCACAAGGTTTTTCTATTTTTAGACCTGACCTAGTTTTTGACCGCACATGACCCTGTTTCTGACAAATTTTTATGGAGATCCATTAACAAGTATGGCCTCTAGAGAGGTCACAAGGTTTTTCTATTTTTAGACCTGACCTAGTTTTTGACCGCACATGACCCTGTTTCAAACTTGACCTAGATATCATCAAGACGAACATTCAGACCAATTTTCATACAGGTCCCATGAAAAATATGGCCTTTAGAGAGGTCACAAGGTTTTTCTATTATTTGACCTACTGACCTAGTTTTTGACGGCACGTGACCCACTTTCAAACTTGACCTAGATATCATCAAGATGAACATTCAGACCAACTTTCATACAGATCCCATGAAAAATATGGCCTCTAGAGAGGTCACAAGGTTTTTCTATTATTTGACCTACTGACCTAGTTTTGATGGCACGTGACCCACTTTCAAACTTGACCTAGATATCATCAAGATGAACATTCAGACCAACTTTCATACAGATCCCATGAAAAATATGACCTCTAGAGAGGTCACAAGGTTTTTCTATTTTTAGACCTACTGACCTAGTTTTTGACCGCACGTGAACCAGTTTCGAACTTGACCTAGATATCATCAAGATGAACATTCAGACCAACTTTCATACAGATCCCATGAAAAATATGGCCTTTAGAGAGGTCACAAGGTTTTTCTATTATTTGACCTACTGACCTAGTTTTTGATGGCACGTGACCCACTTTCAAACTGGACCTAGATATCCTCAAGGTGAATGTTCTGAGCAATTTTCATGAAGATCTTGTGAAATATATGGCCTCTAGAGAGGTCACAAGGTTTTTCTATTTTTAGACCTACTGACCTAGTTTTTGAAGGCACATGACCCAGTTTCGAACTTGACCTAGATATCATCAAGATGAACATTCTGACCAACTTTCATAAAGATCCCATGAAAAATGTGACCTCTACAGTGGTCACAAGCAAAAGTTTACGGACGCACGCACGGACGCACGCACATACGCACGACGGACACTGTGCGATCACAAAAGCTCACCTTGTCACTCTGTGACAGGTGAGCTAAAAATGAGAATGTTGTACATGTCATTAACATGTTCATGAAATATGCAGGGAAGTCAGCATTGTTTGATAACATTGATGTCATCTTTTGGATTATCTGTTGTAGGGCAGTAATACATATGTGCTTTGCCATGAAACACGTCTATGTAAAATGTGAGAATCTCTGATAACACACATTGACTCTCCTGTTAATCTCCCTGCTCCATTGAAAACTACAAAAACAGCAGTTTTATGTTTGAATGTCATGTTACAAATTTGAACATGCATTTTGCTGGCTGCTGCCTATGGACAGCATTCATTTTGACACAACAGAAGTCTAGAACCTTTAATGCATTGCAATTATATCCACCACCTCTGCCTTGGAATCATTTTTCAGTCAATTATTTTATATTCCTACAATGACAGTTCACTGATTACGATGACGTTGTTGTTTGATATGCAAGTGTCATACTTACGCTATGGTGCAAATTTAAACCGGAGTTGTTTTCGATAAAATTCTACTATTTTTAATCAAAATTCTTCCAAAACTGTAGTCCCTCATCAAACTGTACAGAAGTGTTTACATTTAATTTTATGGCAAAGAACTGCACTGAACAAGTGTTTGTGACTGGAAGAGTCCTGTCTCACATGTTGTTTCCAGCTAAATGTGAAAAAAAGAAGATAAAACTCATTAGAAAACTAATTAATGACTGGAATTACATTCACCTGGCCATATTTATCCAGTTTCTGCAACAAATCCTCCACGTCACTGCGTTGGAACCACCGCTTCTGCGAAAGCTATGGCCAGTGTTAACAACTTGACCTAGTTGTGGCCTAGTTTTTGACTTTGCATCACCTAATTCTAAACCAAACTTAGATTTATTTAAGACATTCAGACCAAAGTCTTATTAAAATCAATGGGTGAAAATTATTAATTCTATTGCGTTAACAGTAGTAACATACAACGGACACATAGCGATCACAATTTTTCACCTTGAGACGTCAAAATTTTCAGTAAGATGTCACAGAAAAAAACACTAAAACTTGTTATCATTTATAATCATTTATTGATAAAAAGAAAATTTATATACAGCAGAAACAACTAGAATATACTGTGAAATCATCTAATTTCATGGTAAACAAATAATAAAATGACTATTTCATGGGGATATTAAAATTTGTTGATTACAAAATCTGAACATAAAATGAACAGGAATTTTACTTTTAGGTTGGATTTTTTTAAATTAAATACAAGAAGGTTAGTTTCTACGGAAGACTGGTGCCCTGCCAATTGCCAAATACTAAATGCCAAAAAGTTGGTGCAAAATGCTATTTGCCAAATGCTTAATGTCAAATATTTACTTTCTAATCACAATTGTCAAATGATAAATGTTAATTGTGAAATGCGAAGCAATGTATGCAAAATGCCTATTGCTAACTGCTTACTCAAATAAAGAACTAAATATATCAATGGATGAATGCATCCTTTAAAATTCATTGGCCTTCATAACATAACTTTGTTTCGGTTAAAAACTTTTTTTTAACATTTTAAAGTAGTGTTTCGGTCCCATGTTCCCATCACCGATACATGATATTGCTTCAAATCAAACTGGTAAAACACTATATGTTTTGAACAAATTAGAAACAGGTCATTATAATTGGCACTATTAAGTACATGACATATGACATATCTAAGTAGCATTTAGCATAGAGTAATTGACATTTAGCTGTTGGCAATTAGCATGGTGCACTGGCCTTCCGTAAGTCTTCAACAAATATCAATTACTTCACATTATCAATGTCCATGCAGCAACTTACTGAAGACTGGTGGCCCTACCCAGGTGCCCATCTGCTATGAAATGTTACGCCCTAAGGGGTACATGTGGTCTTCCTCCAGAATCAAAAGCTGGAAATTCACCATATGACCTATCCTGAACAAAACAGCTAACCAACCTTTTGCCTTTTTACCAATACCTAAATATTACTGAATGTATTTTTGTGGAAATTGTGTAAACAATGAACATGTTTGTTGTTAAAAAAAATTTATCAAAATTTCAAAACTATCAAATAGTACCATCAAATAGGACTCAATTAAAGTTCCTATATTCTGACAACATTTCAAACATATACTAGATTTTGGCACTATAAACGTTCAAATTTCGGAGTTTCAGTTGCACCATTTATTTTCCAAAATCATGAAAATGAGCTACGCTAAGCACTTCTGGGTCTTAAAGGCATTCTGAATATTGCCGATGATAAAGTATGCTATGGTAAAACATGTGACGAACATGATACTTCTACACCGGCTTCAAGAAAAGAACCTTGCTCTAAACAAAAACAAGTGTTCATTTGGACAAAACAAAATAAAGTTCTACAGATAAGTGTTCTAAGAAAATGGCATTTCACCAGATCCTTCTAAGATTGAAGCAGTGAGAAAACATGGCCAAAGCAAAATCAGTATCAGAAATCTGTTCCTTTCTGGGTCTTACGAATTATTTGTCGAACTTTATTGACAATTATTTGACACTGACAGAACCACTTCGTAGGCTTACACACCAGAATGTGAATTCATCTGTGGCACTCAAACAAGCTCTATCTAGCGACAAAGTTGGGACATATTTTGATCCAAATAAAGATACTGAACTATGGGTAGACGGCAGCCCAGTAGGTTGTTCTGGTATACTTACCCAGAAAGGCAAAATTGTGTCATACTGAAGCAAAGTTTTCAGCACAACTCAGCAGAAATACAGTCAGATGGAGAGAGAATGCCTTGGTGCAGTGATTATGATTGATCATTTCCATTTACATTTGTTTAGAAAACAATTCAAACTCAAAGATTATGCTTCACTTCAGTCCATTTTCAACCAAGTAAAAAATAACAATCACCATGTTTGAAGCTCCAAACATATGATTTTAAGGAGATTTACTGACCAGGCAATCTAACGATCTCAAGGGTTTACAATTTCTAGACAATCACATCCAAGGCTTGCAACAAACACAGTAGCAGAGCACTATGTCAAATTTGATATCACTGATAATGCTGTACCTGCAGCAATATAGCTGTCTGATGCAGCATGAGCTACAAAAACGGACTGCTTGTTACATTGTGTTATAAATGCAATACAAACCAATGATTGGAAAAATCAGAAATGTCAAAAAGATTAAAGTTTCTGGTTATATGAAAACTTGAATAAGAATCAGGATCTTGCTATTGCATTTATGGATCAAAGACAAATTCTATTATGTGGTACACAGCTGTGCATACGAGAGTCCTTACAAAAATGTATAGTGACACTTGCACATGAAGGCCATCAAGGACAAACAAAATGCAAAGGGTTACTCTGTGAATATTGTTGGTTTCCATACATGGATAAAATGATGGGGGTGTATGCAGGCTGTGTATTGGCTGCCAAGCAGCATTGCCAGATAGTACTCCTGATCCTATTAAACCAACTCCACTACCATAGGAAGTGTTCCTGGAAATCAGTTGTGATTTTTGTGGACCTTTTCCAAACAGGGATTACTTATTGGTCATTACAGATGACTATTCTCCTTACCCTATTGTGGAAAAGATCGGACCTACATCAGCAGAAACTGCAATACAACGTTTGGAAACAATATTTTCCATTTTCGACCACAGCGACAAAAATATTGTACAAAAAAATTACATAGATAGATAGATAGATTTATTTCGATAATTGAGCAAACATAACATAGTTACAATACATGCATATAATAAAATTTATAATCACATATAAAAGTTGTCATATGAAGTAATGTGTTATGAACTATGTCAGTCACATCAATATCAAGGATGACACAAGAAAGAGAAAAAAAATCTCTTATTTCCATTGTGGTCCTTGGTACCAATGGTCTGACATAGAGAGGCATGAAACATTAACATGAATATATATAAAAAAATTACCGAGTTCATTATTATAAAATAACGTATATGTTATGCATATGTAATTATAATTGCTCAATTTATGATTCTTAATTAAATGAAAGACATATGAATAAATAGACACCAATATCACATCAATATCACAGTACATTGTAAAAATATAATTTCTTAAAAAAATGCATTACAACCAGGGACTAGATAACAGAAAGAACACATAAGTTCAGCAATGAAGCTTATCTTTAAGAAAGTGGTCCTTTACCGCCCTTTTAAAACTAGATATGTTGGGCAATTGTCTTATGTGGGGAGGCAGCATGTTCCATAACTTGCAGCCCAAGTAGGATACATATATATAGAACACTTAAAATTAATGCATGCTGCCACTAAGGAAACATGTGCTCTTTGCAATAAGATCAAAAGGGACATTGTGGTCCTAAGTAGCTCACCTGACCTTGACTATTTGATCTTGATTATATTTATGATACCTGAATAATAAATGGTTATATCTGTGTTATGTATAAAAAAAACATAAGTCAAGTGCCCCCATCTGAAAAAAAAATGTGAGAGTACCTTCAAGGATGTTATGGACAAAATTTAATAAAAATCTGCCAAGTAACTCAAAGGAAAAAGTCATTTAAAGATATTTCTGTTTTTAGTTTTAGTTCCCTCCTTTTTTAGATACGTTATGTTGTTGTCTTCTATACTTCCTCTAATTAAATTCTTTGAAATTTCCAATTTTCAATAAAAACAAGAGATCACAGAGTGATCTTTGCGCCCACCAATGTGCCATTTTTGAGTGTTCCAAATTTCAAGACTTCTTGGCTAGCTCAAGGTAAAATTTCATTTCCGTACACAACACTGTGCATGTGGTCCAAATTCGAAAGCTATAGCTTGAGAAATGTGAAAGTAGGTCACTAGATCAATTTCAAGAACAAACTTCTTTGTATACAAAACTATGCATGTGCATCAAGTTTGAAGGCTGTAGTTTGAAAGTAGGTCACTATGTCAATCTTAAGGTCAAAGTTTATTTCGGTACACAAAACTATGCAAGTGGTCCAAATTTGAAGGCTGTAGCTTGAGAAATGTGAAAGTAGGTCACTAAGTCAAAATCAAGGTTAAATTACACTTCAGAACACAAATCTATGCATGTGGTCTAAATTTAAAGCCTGTACCTTCAAAAATGAGAAAGTAGGTCACTAGGTCAATGTCAAGGTCAAAGTTTGTTTCTGTACACAATCCTATGCATGTGGTCTAAATTTGAAGCCTGTAGCTACAGAAATGTGAAAGTAGGTCACTTGGTCAATCTTAAGGTCAAAGTTCATTTCGGTACACATAACTATATGCATGTGGTCCAAATTTGAAGGCTGTAGCTCAAGAAATGTGAAAGTAGGTCACTAGGTCAATGTCAAGGTCAAATTTTATTTCGGAACACAGAGCTATGCATGTGGTCCAAATTTGAAGCCTGTACGTTCAAAAATGTGAAAGTAGGTCACTAGGTCAAAATCAAGGTCAAATTTCATTTAGGAACACAAAACTATGCAAATTTGAAGCCTGTACCTTCAAAAATGTGAAAGTAGGTCTCTAAGTCAATGTCAAGGTCAAAGTTTTTTTCAGTGCACAAAACTATGCATGTGGTCCAAATTTGAAGGCTGTAGCTTAAGAAATGTGAAAGTAGATCACTAGGTCAAAATCAAGGTCAACTCATGTCAAGGTTCATCTTGCCTCTCAAAACCATACATGTGGTCCAAATTTGAATGTTGTAGGTTATTGACAAAAAGATTTTCCCTATATAAGTCTATATGAACCATGTGACCCCCAGGGCGGGGCCATATTTGACCCTAGGGGGATAATTTGAACAAACTTGGTAGAGAACCACTTGATGATCCTACATTACAAATGCCAAAGCCCTAGGTTTTGTGGTTTGGACAAAAAGATTTTAAATGTTTTTCCCTATATAAGTCTATGTAAACCATGTGACCCCCAGGGCTGAGCCATATTTGACCCTAGGGGGATAATTTGAACAATCTTAGCAGAAGACCACTAGATGATGTCACACACAAAATATCAAAGCCCTAGGCCCTGTTGTTTTGAATAAGAGGTTTTTCAAAGTTTTTCCCTATACAAGTCTATATAACCCATGTGACCCCCGGGGGGGGGGGGGGGGGCATATTAAACCCCAGGGAAAGAATTTGAATCATCTTGGTAGAGGACCACTAGATGATGCTTCATACCAAATATCAAAGCCCTAGGCTCTGTGGTTTTAGACAAAAAGATTTTCAAAGTTTTTCCCTATATAAATATATGTAAATTATAGAAATAAACAAAGGGCCATAACTCACTAAACAATTGTGGAACCAGTCTGATTTTCAGGGAGACAGAACTAGGGTACCAATACATCATTCTGACAAAGTTAGGTCAAAATCCCCCCAGTAGTTTCTGAGGAGATGCGATAACGAGAAATTGTTAACGGACGGACGGACGGAATGACGGACGGACAGACCACGGACGCAGAGTGATTTGAATAGCCCACCATCATGATGATGGTGGGCTAAAAATTCAGTACTGTCAGAGCCATGCTCTGGACAATGACAGTATGACAGACCAAAGCACAGAAGAAAGAGTGGACAAAGCAACATATCTTCCTTCTGGAAGCATAATAACGACAGAAATTGCATTACAACATGTATGTGAAATAACCTCAAAATGTTGTTTGTCTATATGTTGATACTTCAAATCTTGATGATTAGATAAAACTATCAGTTTAATACAAATAACAGTATACTTATACAGCTGTAACTGGGTGACTTATGATCAGGTTTGTCTTGAAATTTGAGTTACAGTCAAACTTTGTTTCCTCCAACTCAGATAATTCGAACATTGCCCCACGCCGGGACCCATTGTCAGGTCTTGAAGAAGTCCCTGTATAATGAATTTTGTTAGATGGCTCAAACTACTGATAACTCAAACAAATTTTGCCAGGCCCAAAAAGTTTGAGCAAACAAAGGTTGACTGTATATATAACAAATTCTGATGTCCCTTCAAAATTCATTGCAACTTTGACTCCATTTCAAGCAAGTTAAGCATAGTGCGACTTTGGTTATGTCAAAGTAAATTTCGTTTTCTATCAATTGATTTCCTTTAATCTTAGTCAAGATGTGAAAAAGTGTTGCTTGACTAGAAGTGGTGATCCAGAAAATATTTAGGCTTTCAAACATGACCTGATTCTGTATAAATCAGTGATTTTGTGTTATAAAGAAGTGATACTAATTCCTTTTTAATCGGCATTGAATTCATAAAATGAAAAATGACAAATACATAGGCACGCACTTACCCACACATTTAAGGCGAAAAATAATTTCTCCGAAAAATCTGTAAAAGTGAGTACTAGTACTCTGAAGGTGACTAGTCGTAAAAACTTATTGCCGTAAGATTTTTGCAAGATATTCTTATAATTAACCAAAAATATTGTGCAGAAGGTTATAGTAAACCCTTACAACGCTTTTGAAATAATGTAGAAAATGAACATTCTTCTTGCATTTAAACAAATATCTAACTTTTATTTTCACCAGCTTTCAGTGTCATATATACTATATACATGTTGGAAAATTTCACTCAAACCGTGGGCGTGTAGCTTTAAAAGCCTCACAGTGAAGTATTTTTTCAACTTAAGAAACATGGTAAGAGACTAATTACATTTTTACATAAATTTCTTTCTGTGAAATAATACAATTCTTTCAGTATGTCATTTCAGATGCTGTTAATTCTCAGTGTGTTGTATTCCATGTATGTTTTGCTGTATAAAGTCAAGTTTTCAACTAGAATATTAACAAATACAACTAAAAACATAATCAAGAAAACAGTTGTAACATTTGTACATTGATGGATTTATTTCAGTTTTCTAAAACAAGAGGACCATGATGGTCCTGAATCGCTCACCTCTTCCCACATGACCCAGTTTTGAGTATGACGTCGTGTTTTTCTATTATTTGACATAGTGACCTAGTTTTTGAGCTCATGTGACCCAGTTTTGAACTTGACCTAGATATTATCAAGATAAAAATTCTGACCAATTTTCATGAAGATCCATTGAAATATATGGTCTCTAGAGAGATCAAAAGATTTTAATAATTTTAGATCTACTGACCTAGTTTTTGACCGCAGTTGACCCAGTTTCAAACTTGACCTAGATATCATCAAGATGAACATTCAGACCAACTTTCATACAGATCCCATGAAAAGTATGGCCTCTAGAGAGGTCACAAGGTTTTTTTATTATTTGACCTACTGACCTAGTTTTTTAAGGCACGTGACCCAGTTTCAAACTTGACCTAGATATCATCAAGGTGAACATTCTGACCAATTTTATGGAGACCCATTCACAAATATGGTCTCTAGAGAGGTCACAAGGTTTTTCTATTTTTAGACCTAATGACCTAGTTTTTGACCGCACATGACCCTGTTTTGAACTTGACCTAGATATCATCAAGATGAACATTCAGACCAATTTTCATACAGATCCAATGAAAAATATGGCCTTTAGAGAGGTCACAAGGTTTTTCTATTATTTGACCTACTGACCTAGTTTTTGACCGCAGGTGACCCACTTTCAAACCTGACCTAGATATCATCAAGGTGAACATTCTGACCAATTTTCATGAAGATCTCATGAAATATATGGCCTCTAGAGAGGTCACAAGGTTTTTCTATTTTTAAACCTAATGACCTAGTTTTTGACCGCACATGACCCAGTTTCGAAACTGACCTAGATATCATCAAGATGAACATTCAGACCAACTTTCATACAGATCCCATGAAAAATATGGCCTCTAGAGAGGTCACAAGGTTTTTCTATTATTTGACCTACTGACCTAGTTTTTTATGGCACGTGACCACAGTGTTCGAACTTGACCTAGAGATCAATTTCAAGATATGCATTTGAACGTTCACCTGACCAAATCTTTCATAAAGATCCCATGAAAAATGTAACCTCTAGAGTGGTCACAAGCAAAAGTTTATGGACGGACGGACGACGGACACCGCGCGATCACAAAAGCTCACCTTGTCACTTTGTGACAGGTGAGCTAAAAAAACATGAATGTATTTCATGTGTGCTTGTACATACTGTTGAAATTTAATATCTCAAACTCGCTGATCTATAAATTTTGGCTATCTCAAAGACATATTCAAGCCTTGTCCCAAAAACATGTGCACAAAGTATCATTTTAAGTCCAATTTCAGATATCACTAGATTCCTTAAAATTTGAGGTTCCAAGTTTCAACTGTATATATAAAACTAAACCTAGGCCTTTACATTGAACAAGTTAGTTGAGTTCTGGTTATCTCAAGGCAAAATTCCCGATCCATTTTGATACCAGATATCGAGTGTCAACTGTATTTATTATTATATCTTAACTGAATTACAAAACATCGTTTTGAGCAAACCTGAGCCTTTTACTTAAATCATATATTGATAATGGAGTTAACAAGAAGCTATATAACCCTTACACTGATCAAGGTTATAACTGGATTTATAGTACAGGAACCTGTTCAAAATGCCTCTCTACATGAAATGTATACAGCACTTAAATTGGAAATAGCTAGTTTATCTGTCAAAGCAGCAAGTCTACAGAAGGATTACAACACTGCAAAACTTGAAAACGACAACCTAAAGAAGGAACTAGCAAACCTGACACAGACCAGCACATTGGTTGAGACAGAACTTGCCAATACCAAAATAGAAAATACAGAACTTCGTGAACAACTACAAAATATATCTACAGAATTTTCAGCAATGCAGAGTACTCTCACATATTTAACTTCAGATCATCAACTTTTGAATCAGCAGTTTGTTGTTCTAAGTAATCTGTATTCAGAGTTGACGGAGAAGTTTGAGAACCTGACAAAGGACAACACTAGCAACCCTGAAACCAGTCTGTCCAACAGTATGTTAATCTTTATAATTTTTAAAATTTTCATCTTTAAATAGCATATTTACCCTTTTATAGTGACTGTGAGATAATTAAGTGATAAATTCTATTTCTACCCACTGAACACTACTCTCCCCCTTGTACGAGAAACTTATAATTATATAAGTAGACCTGAACTAAATTTGTTGTTCTGCCTACTTCACCAGTGTAATGACTTTTAAAAATCTTTAATTAATAAACAAAACATTCAAATTAAACAAGCTGGTTACGTTAATTGTTGGAAAATGAAAGGACTTTAAAATACATTTCCGAGTTTACTATGTGCATGTTAATGTAATTTAAAAAGTAAAATTATTCATTTTCCAGGTAAGGCAAGGGTCGGTTTCTCTGTTTCCTGGCCAGAAAGGGAACCATATGGCCAAACCCATGAAGGGCCTCTCAAGTTTTCAAACACATTTTATGATGATGATAATATGTACAATGGGACTTTAGGAAAATTTGTCTGCGAAATCCCTGGATTATATTTTTTCTCTTCAATGTTGATACGTCAAGTTGGTCAACACACGGCATCATCGTGTTACATTATGGTGAATGATGTAACTCTGACATACCTTGAGGGATATAGTTTTAACGCTTCTTACGGAAGTCCGTCAGCCACAGGGACCACCTTGTACCACATGCAAGCAGGAGACACAGCTTCCATAGGAAACTGTAGTAATGTTAATCAAATAGCAGGATATTCAAACTTCAATGGATTTCTTATAGATGCTGACTAAAATACAGACATCAAGTTAGTCAAAATGATGGTTATACATGTAATACTATGCCTTATAAAATGGCATTTGTTTAAATCATGAAGTAACTATACCATTATACAGATATGAGCTCATATTTATCTCATGTTTGTTGGGTTTTATGTCTTATATACCTATACCTATATCAATTCTATCAAAAATATGTCTTGTATTTCACAAGTAAATATGAACAGGCAGAAAAAAATTTCCGTATTGTACCTTTTTTATTGTATGTTGCCAGACTACATGTACATTAATATGCATGACCTGACACAATTTCATAAATAGCGCAAATAAATATTATAATAACCCTATTATATTGATACATTTCAAGAATTCAGGTCTTATGATGATCTACTTTTAACTTCCATCAAGAGTTCATAAGAAGTTGTTTAAATCTTTTATTAAGGACTCTCCCGGCCAGTGTTTGCAGTGCAGCTGAACAATTTGGCCAGATTGGAGAATTATCCATGCAAGGATGCTTTAGCTGATGGTCATGATCAACCTCCCTATTAAGTTTCATGATACTAGGCCCAAGCATTCTTGAGTTATTGTCCGGAAATGACTGAACTGTTCTGGGCCATTGTGACCTTGACCTTTTACCACAAAATCAATAGGGGATGCAAGGATGCTTTTATGCTCTAGTGGTTCATGAGAAGAGGCCATTTATTTTTTTTTTCTATTTTCAAGATTTTTCTATATTAAGTTCTTGACCAGCCTGTATGCTATGCTTATTAGACATTTACGGATTAAGTCTACGTGGACTGTGAACACCTAAGACGATCGATTTTTCAAGGGGACCGTCTCAACATGATAATTTTAATTTATGTTTGGTAGGAAAACATTCCTATAATGATGGTAAGGTCTGGCTTAATATGTCACTGCACAGGATAATATTTGGATTTGTCTGTCCGTCCGTCTGTTCGCCAAAGAAATGTTTTGTTATGCATATCGCAAAAAGTATTTGATCTAGCGTCATAACACTTTCCTGAAATGTTCTTCAATATTATAAGTTGCGCATCTGCGACAAAGTTGAAAAGATGAGCTAGTCTGATCGCAATGTATCCGTATTCCATCGTCGTCGTTGTGCAACATGAAAAAAAATCTAAACTGTGTAGGTTGGGATCAAAATGTAGGTCAGCAGGTAAAACATTGTGAAAACTGTAGGAAACGTAATATCTTGCATCTCCATTCCTTTGTTGTTATTATACGCCCGAAGGGACGTATTTTGGGATACCACAGGTGTTCATCTGGCCGTCTGTCTGTCTGTCTGTCTGTTTGTCTGTCTGTCCGTTAACAATATCGGATTTAAGGATTTTAAAAACACTTGAAACTTATGTTATCCACATCAAGAGGACGTGCTCAGCGCCTGTATCAGGTGGCTTGCTTTAAGGCCAAGGTCACACTTCGGGGTCAAGGTCATATGACTTTGTTTCGTGTCCGCTCTGTAACTCTTGATCTGTATGAGGGATTTTAAAGAAACATTACACAAATGACCACCACATCGAGTCGACGTGCAGAGTGCATGTTTTGGATGGCTAGATACAAGGTCAAGGTCACACTAAGGGGTCAAAGGTCATATAAGTTTCAAGTCAATAGCTTTGATAGAAACAGAGATATTTGACTTTATCACAAACTTTAACCAAAAATTATAAGTTAAAAGGGGCATAATTCTATCAAAATTCAATCAGAGTTATGGGGTTATTTCTCATGGTGAAGACTGCGATAGTAAATAACTATTATAAGTTTCAAGTCAATAGCTTTGATAGTAACAGAGATACTTGACTTTATCAAAAACTATAACGGAAAATGCTAAATCAAAAGGGGCATAATTCTGTAAAAAATTCTTCCTTGTGTAGACTTTGATAGTAAAAAGGTATTTTAAGTTTCAAGTCAATAGCTTTGTCAGTAACAGATATATTTGACTTTATCAAAAATTTTAAACCAACGGAGACGCCGACGCGAGTGTAATAGCTCTACTTTTTCTTCGAAAAGTCGAGCTAAAAACAGGCACATCCAAATTTATATTACCTACCGCATAGTGATGATATAATAACCCTATTGCCGTTATAAACTCTTTTTCATATCGCGCATAATATAATTAAACTATGTTGAGACGGTCCCCTTGAAAAATCTATCGCCTTAGGTGTCCACAGTCCACGTAGACTTAATCCGTAAATGTCTATTACTAAGGAATAGATACTCAATCATCAAGTTTGTCACTTCTATATGTTAATCACTTTGCTTTGAGTATATCAAAGTTAAATATTTGCCAGTTTTCACAAACAAATACTAAAAGTGAATTAAAATGAAAGACTTGAATCAAGTACATATTTTTACAGACTTATTACCAAGAAATGATATAGACTACAGACTGTTGCCATCAAAATGTGCATCATAATACTCAAGTTAAATAAATTAAACATTTTCTTGTAACCTTGTCTTTTGTCAGGAAATACTTTGATGTTTTTGAAAAAAAAAATAAGATCAAAGTCATTTGATCAGGTCCTTACAGGTAATTCAATTATCAGACTGAGTTCTATTTCCAGTAATTTTTGCATCAGTTTCATCCTAAAGACAAGTAATTATGGCAAAACTCACCAAAATATGTACATGTTGAATATTCAAAAAGAAAAGGGTGTCACATCTGAAGAAATTTATTATACAACAGTACAAAGCATACAATTCAACAACAAATTTGTACTTTTTCAAGCAGCTTTTATTAATCATACATTTCAATATTAAAATATTTTCAAATATTTCCGACTAAGGTTCAAACATTTGGATATTTGGATGTTTTAGAACTGACAATAACGTACCTTAAGCTGAATATTTGATTATTTGTTAACAGGCCTACTTATTCAGTGGTATCTATTGATACTAGAGATGAAGATTTTATATCATGCACTCATAAGTTCAAGTACTTGATAACTTAGTCTAGTTGAAGTTTCTAACTCCAAACTCAGCAGTCACAATGTACACATTTTACAATCGTATTAGGCCATACAAAATTTAGTTTGATGTTAGTGTGCCAAAACCTACTTACCAGGCTTGGAAAAGCAAACTGCTGATAAGCCTCCCCCCCACCCCAAAAAAAAAATATTGTTACTACTTGACAACTTTTATACCGATAAAAAATTAACCTGGGTTTAAGCAATGTTTTAAGCAACTGTAACATGTAAGCATTTATTCAACTGAAATAACCTTTAACTAATAATCCAGTAATGGATAGATTATGTCCAATGTGATTATGCATTCTATATATTTTCAGAAAGTCTTTTTCAATAAGACATGAGAACGTCTACCAGCTCGAGGACACTAAACACAGTGCATTAAGAATGGCCTTAATTATCAAATATAGTAGACGCAACTTGACCCCGATGGTTGACCTTTGCATTACAATACATAATGAGGCACAACTTATTATTGAAAAGGAGTGTACGTAAAACACGAGCTGCACGAGAAAAAGGAAATATAAATTTGTGTAAATATAAATTAGTGTATTGGAAATATTTAACTGATCAAATGTAAGTATATACTTTGATACTGTACTGTATACAAACTAATTCCATATAAATATACACGGCTACCCTAAGCACCCTTGATTTCTACAATGAAATAATCGATATGAATAATCAGCCTAAGGTCAACCATCATGGTCAAGTTGCGACTACTATATAATTTATCAATTTAATATACAAGTAACCACACAGTTAATCAAATGCAACTTTTATGTACCATATTTTTTTATTAAAAGTTATTTTAAACAAAATATACATTTGATAACATAAAAATAAGCATAATTTTGTGTCCAAACAATTTACAGATTAACAATACAGGAACACATGAGCATGTCTGTCTTTTCACTTCTATTTCTGTTTATAATAGTAAACGTTAATGGATTTATTGTACAGGAACCTATCTTTAATGCTTCTATACATGACATGTATACACAACTGAAACTAGAAATCGCAAATTTGGATACAGAGTTTGCAGGTCTGCACAACAATTTTGCAAATATGAGGACTGAAAATGTAAATCTTGGAACAGAATTGGTGAACCTAACAATGAGCTATGGATATTTTCGAAATGAACTTGAAAATATAACTACAGAGAATAATAAACATCATAGAGATCTACAAAATATATCAGTAGGACTTTCTACAATACAGAAAGCTGCAATGAATTTAACATCTGCATATCAGCAACAAGCAAAACAGTTTTCAGGTCTTGAATATCAGTACACAAAACTAAATGAGAAGTTTGAAAACCAGTCGACAGATAATAGTAATGCTAATTCTGGAACCAGTCAGGGTAACAAAGGCAACCTGACAAACAACAACATAACTAATGGTTAGTCATGCATTTGTTACTTTTGCTTATTTTTGAAATTCTAGTTAGTAAACAAGCCCTTATGATAAAATTTAAAGAGTAATAAGACATTTTTAGCTGATATTGTCAATATCAAAATGCAGCTTTTACTGTTTCTGTGTTTTATGTCACCATTCAACAGAATATTATGCCAGCTAAAAATGTATACTGGTATACTTCACCCCATTCACAAGCACTATATAGGTTCTAGCAAAATTTACAATTGAATTGCTTTAATGAAACCACGAGGCATTAGAAGGAAAATAGAAGAAAACATTAGAGCCATTTCTAGACAAATTCACAAAAATTGCTTTAATGAAACCAAGACATCATTGGAAATATCAGCAGAGAGGCAGTAAAATTAAAATCAAAGTCACATTTCAACAGTCTTACCAAGGACCTTACGTTAGCGGACAATATGGAAGAATACAAGAGCCAGTTCTAGACAAATTCACAAAAAAATTGCTTGGTTGAAACGAAGAGACATTAGAAAGAATTAAGATGGAAGAAACATACAACAAGCTAATGTATTTAAACATATATGTATCTCTATTTTTTGTTTGCTGCTGCTTGGTAAAATATGAGGATGTAAATAAATCTGATACCTATAGCTTTGCTGTATTAAAATATCTCTTTTTCAGTCACAAAGAGAGTTGGGTTTTCCGTTTCTATGCCAGAGAAGGCAACAATTGGCCGTGATGGACCTTTGAAGTTCACACATGCCATCTACAATGATAATGAGGCCTTCAACTTTACATCTGCCATGTTTGTTTGCAAAGTCCCAGGATTATACTTCTTTTCATCCACAATAATACGTGAAACAGGCGGTTACCCAGAATCCTTCTGTTACCTTATGATCAAGGGTTTTGCAAAAGCCTATCTCGGTGCCTATAGTTTTAAAGGATCAGATGGAAACCCGTCTGGGACTGCGTCTGTACTATATCACATGCAGGAAGGTGATACAGCTTATGTTGGAATGTGCGGTGTCATTCGACAAATTGCAAAATATTCAAATTTTAATGGATTTTTGATTCAGGCAGACTGACACTTCGTATTTCAGTACCACACTAACGTTAAATCATTTCATAAACGAAGTTTACAGAATATCGCAGTGAAAAAAAACTTGGGTATGCCTCAACAGTCTGTAATGCACTGTGTCAGGGTGGGGGTGGGAAGCTGTAATGGTCGGTGAGTCGTTATCTTACTGCTACACCCTCCTGCTGTTTTATGTAAAGCTTTTATACTGTATAAATATATTATGAACTATCCCATTCCTGGTCTGTTATAAACATCCCTTTTAAGGACTTAAACTTGATTGTTTGATTGCATTGAGTAGAACCGCTTCTCCTCAAATCTGCCATCGGCTTACAGTAAACATGAACACTTTTTACAGAACGTTTTTACTGAGCTGGTGTTGAAATGTAAAATTCATATCAAGGTAAGGTTACATTTCATAAGGTTTTGTGTAAAATTTGTCATAGTGTAGTTGAAAAGTAAAGATGGAAGAAAAACCGACATTATTTTTAAGTTCTCATGGCTAGAAAATTAGGGCTGAAAGGATAGAGTTACTGTAAAGACAGAAAGGATTCAAAGCATACTAAAATATACTGGAAGTGCGACAATCATTTGGGGGAGGGGACAAAGCATATGCTGCCCTAGACTCTCTAAATTGGATGGGGACCTAACACCATTGCCCCTAATCCCTCAATTTGAGTGAAAACAACAGAGACTTATTTCTATTTTTAATGCTCTTTTTATAGTTCTGTCTGTCGAGGACAAACTTGGAACGTTAACGTATTTGGAAACACCAGTGCAGAAGCATTGCAGTTCACTGTGTACTATTACTGTTGCAAATTGTTTGGTCTAAGAGGGTATGATGAACATTGCTCCCTACATCATGAACAGTTTAAAATTGGTGAGGACCAGAATGGAAAATGGATAGAACTAGAAGATGCTTTTGTAGAGAAGTGTGTGTCTCCCCTGATGCATAGTCATATAGGCAAGAAGTCAATATGGACAGGAGCAAAAGTCAAAGAGATACTGATGGTTGGCTGCAATAGGGATAATCTACTTGGCATGTCCGATCATCCCACTAAGTTTCAACATTCTGGGACTTGTGATTCTAAAGTTATGAACTGGAAATGGTTTTCCATCTTCAGGCCACTGTGACCCTGACCTTTGATCATTTACCCTAAAATCAGTAGGGGTCATCTACTCTGCATCTCCAATCATCCTTTTAAGTTTCAACATTCTGGGTCAAGTGATTCTCAAGTTACTGACCGGAAATGGTTTTCCATGTTCAGGTCCATGTGACATTGACCTTTAGTAGTGACCCTAAAATCAATAGGGGTCATCTACTCTGAATGACCAATCATCCTATGAAGTTTCAACATTCTGGATCAAGTGGTTCTCAAGTTATTGACCGGAAATGGTTTTCCAAGTTCAGGCCCCTGTGACATTGACCTTTAGCAGAGTGACTCCAAAATCAATAGGGGTCATCTATTCTGAATGTCTGGGGTCATCTATTCTGAATGTCCAATCATCGTATGAAGTTTCAACATTCTCGGTCAAGTAGTTCGTAAGTTATTTATCAGAAATGGTTTTCCATGTTCAGGCCTCTGTGACCTTGACCTGTAATGGAGTGACCACCAAAAACAATAGGGGCGTCTACTCCATAAGCTCTGCACTCCTATTACTTACGTTTGAAGCTTCTAGGTCAAATGGTACTCTAGTTACTGATCGGAAATGAAGAGTGACAGATAGACAGAAGGACTGACAAACAAGGCAAAGACAATATGTCTCCCCCTCTCCCCCAGACATAATTTACCGGCAAAACTTCTAAAACGCACACTGGTGGGCTCTGGCATGTTCGACTGGATAAAGAACATACCACATTATTGCTGCGAAGGTGAGTACTTAAGAAGAGGGCCAAGATGGCCCTAGGTCGCTCACCTGAGAAACACACCATAACAGTGTAAACATGTTTCACCTAATGATTTCATGGAAAAAATATTCTGACCAATTATCATTAAAATTGGAACAAAAATCTTGAGTATAAACAAGTATTTTCTTTGATTTGACCTAGTGACTTACTTTTTGACCACAGATGACCCATATTCGAAGTCCACCTAGATTTTATCAAGGCTATCATTCTGACCAAATTTCATGAAGATCAATTGAAAAATACAGCCTCTATGGCATACATAAGGCTTTTCTTTGATTTGACCTAGTGACCTAATTTTTGACCCCAGACTACCCATATTCAAACTTGACCTAGATTTCATCAAGGTAACAAATCTGACCAAATTTTATGAAAATCCAGTGTAAAATGCAGCCCCTATTGCATACACAAGGATTTTACTTGATTTGACCTAGTGACCTAGTTTTTGAACCCAGATGAACCATCTTCGAACTTGACCTAGATTTCATCAAGGCTATCATTCTGACAAAATTTTATGAAGATCAGTTGAAAAAAAAAAGCCTCTACCACATACACGAGGTTTTTCTTTGATTTAAACTAGTGACCTACTTTTTTAACCTAGATGATTCCAAATCTACCTAGATTTTATCAAGGAAATCATTCTAACTTAATTTCAGGAAGATCAATTGAAAAATACAGCCTCTATTGCATACACAAGGTTTTCCTTTGACTTGATCTAGTGACCTACTTTTTGAATACAGATGACCCATATTTGAAATCAACCTAGATTTCATCAAGGCAATCATTCTAATCAAATTTCATGAACATCAATAGAAAAATAAAGCCTCTATCGCATACACAACGTTTTTCTTTGATTTGACCAAGTGACCTACTTTTTGACCCCAGATGACCCATATTCAAACTTGACCTAGATTTCATCAAGGCAATCATTCTAACCAAATTTCATGAAGATCAGTTGAAAAATACAGTCTCTATCGCATACACAATGTATTTCTTTGATTTGACCTAGTGACCTACATGTACTAAATGACCCAAGTTGACCCATATTCAAACCTGACCTAAATTTAATAAAGGCAATCATTCTGACATAATTTCAGGAAGATCAATTGAAAAATATAGCCTCTATCGCATATACAGTTTTTCTTTGATTTGACCTAGTGACCTACTTTTTGACCCCAGATGACCCATGTTCAAATCTGACCTAGATTTCAGCAATGCAATCAGTCTGACTTAATTTCATGAAGATCAATTGAAAAATACAGCCTCTATCGCATACACAAGGTTTTTCTTTAATTTGACCTAGTGACCTACTTTTTGACCTCAGATGACCCATTTTCAAGCTCTGCTTAGATATCATAAAGGTTATCATTCTGACTTAATTTCATGAAGATCAGTTGAAATATACAGCCTCTATGGCTTACACAAGGTTTTCCTTTGATTTGACCTAGTGACCTATTTTTTGATCCTGGATGACCCATATTCGAACCTGACCTAGGTTTCACCAAGGCATTCATTCTGGCCAAAATTCATGAAGATTAATTGAACAAGAGCTGTCCGTAAGACAGCCAAGCTCGACTATTCGAAATATTGTCACAGAAGCAGGGAATTATTACCCAAAATGTTAAATAACAAAAGAGTTTTAAGTTTGAAACGGGACATAATTTGACCAAAATGCATATCAGAGTTATGGGACTTGATGCTATCAACTAGTTTAATAACCCCGAAGAAACATGTTAAGTTTCAATTCCATATCTGCATTAGTTTTGGAGATAGTAACTTGCATGTAAAACTTTAACCAGAATTTTCTAAATCCAAAAGGGGGCATAATTTGCTCAAAATACATGTTAAGAGTTATGGAACTTGACCCAGTGAGGTTGGTAACTGACCTAGAAAAAGAATAAATAAGTTTCAAAGCTATATGCCTTTTGGTAATAGCTGTATGTACTTGCACGCAAAACTTTAACCAGGCTTTTCTAAGTCCAAAAGGGGGCATAATTTGCCCAAAATACATGTCAGAGTTATGGGACTTGATTTTATCAACTAGTTTTATAACCCCGAAGACACATGTGAAGTTTCAATTTAATATCTGCATTAGTTTTGGAGATAGTAACTTGCATGTAAAACTTTAACCAGGATTTTCTAAGTCCAAAAGGGGGCATAATTTGGCCAAAATACATGTCAGAGTTATGGGACTTGACCCAGTGAGGTAGGTAATTGATCTAGAAAAAGAAAAAATAAGTTTCAAATCTATATGCCTTTTAGTAATAGCTGTATGTACTTGCACGCAAAACTTTAACCAAAATTTTCTAAGTACAAAAGGGGGCATAATTTGGCCAAAATGAAGGTCAGAGTTATGGGACTTGGTGCTATCAACTAGTTTTATAACCCCGAAGACACATGTGAAGTTTCAATTCAATATCTGCATTAGTTTTGGAGATAGTAACTTGCATGTAAAACTTTAACCAGAATTTTCTAAATCCAAAAGGGGGCATAATTTGCTCAAAATACATGTTAGAGTTATGGAACTTGACCCAGTGAGGTTGGTAATTGACCTAGAAAAAGAATAAATAAGTTTCAAAGCTATATGCCTTTAAATGATAGCTGTATGTACTTGCATGCAAAAACTTAACCAAGGTGTGACGCCGACGCCGACGCCAACGCCGACGCCAGGGTGAGTAGAACAGCTAGACTATTCTTCAAATAGTCGAGCTAAAAATACACCCTCTAGCGCATACACAAGGTTTTCATTAGATTTGACCTAGTGACTTAGTTTTTAAACCCAGATAACCCATTTTCGAACTCGACCTAGATTTGATCAAGGTTATCATTCTGACCAAAATTCATGAAGACTTATTGAAAAATACACCCTCTATAGCATACACAAGGTTTTTCTTTGATTTGACATAGTGACCTAGTTTTTGATCACAGATGACCCATTTTCAAACTCTGCCTAGATTTTATCAAGGTCATTATTCTGACTAAAATTCATGAAGATCAATTGAAAAATAGTTTTTTGATCTAGTTTTTGACCCCAGATGACGCATTTTTGAACTCGGCCTAAATATTATCAAGGATATCACTCTGATTAAATTTCATGAAGATCAAATGAAAAATACAGCCTCTATGGCATACACAAGGTTTTCCTTTGATTTGACCTAGTGACCTACATTCTGTATGACCAATATTCGAACTTGACCTAGATTTCACCAAGGCTTTCATTCTGACCAAAATTCATGAAGATTAAATGAAAAATACACCCTCTATCGCATACACAAGGTTTTTCTTAGATTTGACCTAGTGGCCTAGTTTTTGATCCATGATGACCCATTTTCTAATTCGACCTAGATTTAATCAAGGTAATCATTCTGACCAAAATTCATGAAGACTTATTGAAAAATACACCCTCTATAGCATACACAAAGTTTTTCTTTGATTTGACATAGTGACCTAGTTTTTGAACCCAGATGACCCATTTTCAAAATCTGCCTAGATTTTATCAAGGTTATCATTCTGACCAAAATTCATGAAGATCAATTGAAAAATACAGCCTCTATAGCATACACAAGGTTTTTCTTTGATCTGACCTAGTGACCTAGTTTTTGACCCAGATGACCCATTTTCTAACTCAGCCTACATTTCATCAAGGTAATCATTCTGACCAAATTTCATGAGATCAGTTGAAAAATACAGCCTCTATCGCATACATAAGCTAAATGTTGACAAACACTCGACAGACCGACGCCGGACAGTGAGCAATCACAAATGCTCTGGTGATCTTAAGAAGTTTCAATATAAGCTATTTATAGTAACAACGAAGGGAAGTAATTCTGAACCAGGGACCTGGTTCTTGCACAAGACACTCTATCTCAAGATGGTGAACAATTGTGCCAAGTTACATCAAAATCCCGCTATGCATGAGGAAGAAATGCTCTGGACAAGGTTGTCATTCTTGTATCTGATATTTGACCTCTAAGTGTGACCTTCACCTCAGACGTAGGGACCCGGTTCATGCGCTTGACACTCCATCACATGATAGTGAACAATTGTGCCTAGTTACATCAAAATCCCTCAATGCATGAAGAAGAAATGCTCCCGACAAAGTCATTCTGACCTTTGATAATTTGACCTTTGACCTCTAAATGTGACCTTTATCTTAGGCCTAGGGACCTGGTTCTTGCGCATGACACTCAATCTTATGATGGTGAACATTTGTGCCAAGTTACATCAAAATCCCTCAATGTATGAAGAAGAAATGCTCTGGACAAAGTCATTCTTGAATTTGACCTCTAAGTGTGACTTTGTCCTTAGACCTAGGGACCTGGTTCTTGCGCACGACATTCCGTCTCATGATGGTGAACATTTGTGCCAAGTTACATCAAAATCCCTCCATGCATGAAGAAGAAATGCTCCGGACATATTTTGTAGACGCCTACCACCCGTCAAGGGCATTCCCATCTTTCAGTGTATAACAAGAGCACTGCCTTGTGGGTGCCGACGCTCATCTTATTTTTTTGTGTAATAGAAAAATTTTCCTACCCATGATTTTCTAAGTCCAAAAGGGCTATAATTCTTGCAAAAAGCAGGATAGATTTATTTTTCTTGATGTACAGAGTCAGCTTATGATTGTAAACAACTGTTGCAAGTTTCAAATCCATAGCTTTGATAGTTTAGGAGAAAAGTTTACCTAAACATAAAACTTAACCAATACATCTGATATTTTCTAAGTCCAAAAAGGGCCATAATTCTTGCAAAAAGCTGGACAGAGTTATGCTTCATGCTGTACATGGTCAGCTTATGGTGGTGAACAAGTGTTGCAAGTTTTAAAGCAATAGCTTTGATAGTTATGAGAAAAGCTGGCCTCAACATAAAACTTAACCAAGAAATCCAATTTTCTAAGTCCAAAAAAAAGGGGCAATAATTCTTGAAAACAGCAGGATGGAGTTATGTTTCTTGATGTACAGGGTCAGCTTATGATGGTGAACAAGTGTTGCAAGCTTCAAAGCAATAGCTTTGATAGTTTAGAAGAAAAGTTTACCTAAACATAAAACTTAACCAATAAATCTGATATTTTCTAAGTCCAAAAGGGGCCATAATTCTTGCAAAAAGCAGGACAGAGTTATGTTTCTTGCTGAACATGGTCAGCTTATGATGGTGAACAAGTGTTGCAAGTTTTAAAGCAATAGCTTTCATAGTTTATGAGAAAAGCTGACCTAAACATAAAACTTAACCAAGAAATCTGATTTTCTAAGTCCAAAAGGGGCAATAATTCTTGCAAAAAGCAGGATGGGGTAACATTTCTTGCTATACAGGGTCAGCTTTGATGGTGAACAAGAGTTGCAAGTTTGAAAGCAATACCTTAGATAGGTTATGAGAAAAGCTGACCTAAACATAAAACTTAACCAGGCAATGCCAACGCCAATCAAGTGATGACAATAACTCATTTTTTTTTCCAAAAATCAGAATGATGAGCTGAAAAACACATGTATTATACTTTATCATAGAAAAGGGAATTAATTAAATGTACAATAAAAAAACTCTCTTCGATGTCTTTGACCTTGACATTTCAGAGTGGGGTCTGGGTATTGCACAACACACTTGCCTTGTGATCATGCATACTTAAGCCAAGTTGTTTGAATATACAATCAGGTATAAAAAAGTTTAACATTACTATCCAAAACTTGACCTAGAGGTCTTGTTCTATAATTATGCATTATATAATCTGGTCATTTTACTTCAATATCCATCTAGCAAAGTGAGGACAAGAATGACCTATTATCTGTGATCTGTGAAATACTTGCCTAATTTAAGAATAGTTTTCCAGACACACTCCTGACAAAGTTAAAGGAGATTAACACATGGAGACACTAAAAATCAATGATGCATTTTTACTTTTTTTTTCAATATTTAGTTACCTTGTCAAACTTGGACTTTTCCATTTCTCTGTATAGTTATATGGCTATATTTAACTGCCATGAACTGTAATAAGCACAGTAAAACTGAGTACGTGTCAGTTTAAGTTCACAGAAACCTGTTAAATTTAGTTACACCAGAACAAGTTCGAAAGCACTGTGTTGCACTTAGATGTTAATCATTTGGGTACATTTCTACTAGACTAGGTGCATTTGTTATAGTTCAGTTATGAAGTCAGCAATATTTTCGCACTTTTGATAATGGAACGGTCCATTAGTTAGGTAATGTTATCCAGTTACGGAAATTAGGCAAAGTAAATTGTGCTGAATTCCCTAATCCACAGAAGTGTCTATAAACTGAACTCTCAAAGGTCAAATTCAAGCTCTACTTAAAGTACTACAGCAGTAAGAAGTGACAATAGTCTATTGTCAAAATATAAACGCACAAAGACGGTGTTTTGCAGTTGAACATGCTGTTGATGTCAATGCTGCTGATGATGAAGAGGATGATGTTAGTGATGGTAATAGGGAAGGGGAGCTAAAGGAACTACAGTGAAACCCATGTAGAGCAACACCCTTTTGGAGATACAAATATTGACTGTTATGTAGTGGTTGTTCTGGAGAGGTTAATTTGATATTATATTTCAGCTTAGGGAAATTCTGATGATGTTGTTATAGAGAGGTTTTTGCTTAAGAGAGGGCCACTCTCGAGAGGCTGTGCTGTATTCTGAAAGATTTTAAGGCCTGAAGATAAAACTATTGCAGTTAAACGTACTCATGATGATGATGATGATGATGATGATGATGATAATGGTGGTGGTGGTGATGATGGTAAAGACAGAGGTGATGATCATGATGCTGGTGATAATGGTGGTGATAAAGATGCTGATGGTGGTGGTAATGATGACAATGATGATGATGGTGGTTGTGTTGCAATGAGAGATAAAATAATCTAAAAAAAATTAAGGCATGATAATAAAGTTGTTGCAGTTTAGCAAGTTGTTAATTTATTACAATGATGATGGTGTTGGTGGTAGTGAAAAAAGTGATGATGGTGGTAGTGATGATGATGACAATGATGATATTGGGGTGGGCCGGTGGTTCTCTCTGTTCTCCGTTTGTTCTGGGGGCTTTATCTCACTCTGTCCCTCTGGTCAGATCGCTCTGTGTCTGTACTAGTAGAGGATGAATTTCGTGCCCTGTGTGACTGCGTTTGCTATATGTAAAGCGCCTTTGAATGTGTTTATCATGAAAAGGGCGCAATATAAAACCGGTACAATAATAATAATAATAATAATAATATTGCTGTCGGAGGCTCTAAAATTACTAATTACAAAGAGTTTAAGTCTTTAAAGTTGTTGCAGTTTAATATGTTGCTGGTATTGATGATGATGATGATGATGATGATGATGATAATGATGATAAACTGATTACCAGTTTCAAGTAATAAGTAAAACAAGAGTGCCAGACTTAGAAAAAATACGCCCGTCTTAATATTCAGTTACGAATCATAAATATTTTGAGTAATTCAAGGGCCATAACCCAAGAGGGCCTGGGGCAATTTGAGTGGTTATTAATCTTGGAAGAGATATTATGCCTATGAACATTGTCACCAAGTTTGGTGAAGATCGGATGAAAACTGTTTGACTTAGAGGGCGAACATTAGGCTAAGTTCAAAGATTCTGAGTAATTCAAGAGCCATAATCTAAGAGTACCTAGGGCGATTTGGCTGGTTATCGAACTTGGCCGAGATATTATGCCCATAAACATTGTCAGCAAATCTGGTGAATTTAGGATGAAAACTGTTCAACTTAGAAAGCAGATATGCTTTTGGACATTCTTTTTACCATTCTATAGAATTTTATTTAAACCCTTGACTTCATAAAACAGGTATGGTATGTGAAATGAGTCAGGTTAAATTTTTTTTAATGAACTTTGCTTTGTTACTAGTTTCAGACAGTTTGTTCAGGTTAGAGTTTAACTGGGTAAGACTGATGAAGATTCCATTTAGAGGTAGAGGTAGATTGGGGTTCATGTTTTCAAGAAACATCTAAAAAATTGTACTTGGAAGATCAGGCTAGATCTTTCTAACCAGCACCAGGTGAAGATGTAAGATACAACATGATGTAGATCAGCATTATTATCTTTGCATGAATATTTTACCTCTCAACCATTCTAACTTGTCAATTTTTTACAGACATCTCCACTGAGTCTGCACGTTAAAGTGTAAAGTACGACAACACAGTACCTATTTATAAATGACTTTTTGTTTTAAGGTCATACAAAAACTATGCCTGACAGAATTTAAAGAGGCTTGGCACCAGATTTTAGCATCTTCCTATGGACAATTCCATTATTTTAACAGGTATAATAGCATAATCCACTTTATTATTGGGATTGTCTAACAGAGAAATGATGAAAGTACAAAATATCTCTGTTTGCAGTTAATAATTAATACGACATGAAACATGACACATGTGTATTTTTTCCCATGAAAATAAAACTCCACTGGTTAAAATCAATAAATGGTTTGACATCTCGTCGCGTGAGTGGAACGATGCTCTATCTACCATTTTTTAAACGTGGCGAAAATCGCTTCCAAAGTTTAACTCTTGTCTAGTTTCTTTATTTCTGGGCGAAAATGGTGATAAATATATCTGCTTGTTCCTTGCGCTTAGTTCTTTCAGACTGTAAATGCTTTTAAATACATTTCGTTTTTACTTTTCTGCATTTATACATTTTTCACTTTGGAGATAGAGCAAATTTGGCAAAAATAGAAAAAAATGTTAAAGGTGTATTGCTCTATCGGGAGATAGAGCACTGTGAATTTACAAAATTGGACATAGAGCCAGATAATATTTATTACACTTGTATATTGAAAATAGTGCGAGAGCTCTTAAACAGTAATGACAGTCACTGTACTCATTTTAAAATTAAAGGAGGATTGGATTTGGTTTTAGTATTATCAAACTGACACGATATCATAGGCCATATTGCAACTTTCAAGATTTTCTTTGAGGAGGAGGACTCTAGTTGGCACGCGCGGATACCTGGGTATATGACCTTCTTCGTGTCAACTGGATGGCCTCCCCTCATGAAAAAGCTAGATTTCAAACAGTGGTGAGGGGCAGGTGTTCAAAGTCAGAAGATTTGGACTGATTTGCAAAGGTTTTACCATGCTGTCCGTACTGTTCAGGGTTAACTGAACTGCTATGCTATAGACTTAATCGGCTATTAAACTAGGCACATTGGTCCTACTTATTTGCAGATGGGTATTTGTAAACCATATCGTAGTATTATGTTAAACAGAAAGATTTTGAAGTTTAATTACTCAGTAACCGCAATCATTATTGTCAGCAATGAACAAAGATCTAAAATCTTTTTTAGTCGTAACTATTCTATTTGCCAATTACAACTTGCTTTTCATTACGCTGAGTAAGATTTTCCGTGTTTTGTTATCAGTTGGCATTAAGGTTGATATAATACTAAACATTATAACAATACCTAATGACATTGTCTTTGCATCTAAATATTCTCAGTAATAACTGTATTCTTTCACAAAACGACAGTTTTTATATTATGTTCAAATTTTGCATGTAACTGTACTTGTCAGTCATACCAGTTCTCTTTTACACAACACAATCAATGTTATATTCATGTCTCTTTTTTAGCTATTAAAAAAGGTTGATTGTACGGCGTCTATCGTCCGTCTTCCTGCGTCAACATTGTACTTAATTTTTTTCTCCTCTGAAACTACTGGTCAGTAGAATTTTTGGGAAGATTTGATCAAATGATTAATCTTGGCCCCTTTAAGGGCAGCTACTGCCAGCTAGAGCAAAAAAAAATAGGAAAAACATTTAAGGAACTTCTCATGAACCGCTTGATAGATCTTTATCAAACATAGTCTGTAGCATCATTATAACATCCTCTCCCAAACTGGTTCAAATGGGGACGATTGGCTCTTTTTAGGGGTTACCATAGCTAAAATTGGAAATTCCCTTAAATGATGTTATCTCATGAACCACACAATGGATCTTCTTCAAACTTGATTTGTAGCATTATTATAAGAACCTTCGCCAAAATTGTTCTGTTAGGGGCACTTGGTCTGTTAGAGTTCAAAACAGAAATACCTTTAAACGACTACTCATGAACCATTTGATGGATATTCACCAAACTTGGTCTAGAGACCAGTATAAGGTCCTTTCTCAAATTTGTTTGATTAAGGGCACTTTGCCCCTCTTAGGGGCAACTAGAAATATAAATATATTCTGGTCATGAATCGCTGGATGGATCTTCATCAGAGATGGCCGGTGGCATCATTAGAGGGCTCTCTCTCAATTGTATTCAAACGGAGACTGTTTGCTCATTCTAGGGCTAAAATCAAAAATATTTCTAATGACTACTTCTAATGAACCACTCAATTGACTGTCATCATTCTCGGTCCGTAGCATCATTATATTGCCCCCTCCATTTTTTTTAATTGTGGGTTGGGGTGGGGGAGCGCATGGCCCTCTAAGGGACCACTAGACCTAAAGCTACAAATGCCTTTAAATGACTACTTTTCAACCGCTTGATGGATCTTCATCAAACTTTTATTAGGTCCTTTAACTAATTTATTCAATTAGTGTAGCCTCTTTTTGGGGCTGCTAGAGTTGCAAAATAGAGATACCTTTTACTAAATTCCTCTCTAACTCCTGAATGGGTCTTCATAAAACCTTGTCCAGAGCATCATTATAAAGTCTTTTACCATGTTATGTCTTATATAAAATCTATTCAAATAGGGACACTTTGGCCCTTTTAGGGACCACTAGAGTTGAAAAAGAAATAACATTAGATTATTTCTTTCGATAGTTATGCTTTGGTGCATGACAGCAAAATGATAATAAAAAATAATGAACAGGTTAAAGGATTTTCACCAAACCTAGTTAGAAGCAAAGTCAGATGGTTAAGGTTCAGTTGAAGGACTTAGGCCCATTTAGGCCTCTTGTTAACTTTTCACACAATTAAATTAAGGCTCAAAGATATTACATCGCAAATAATATGTCCCGGTCATACCTTTCATACTAATCTTATTGTATATATTCCATTTAGTTTCTGCATGTTGTTCTCAAACCTGGTGGCATACATTTCAACTTAATGCGGAGTATCATAACAAGAATTCATAGCATTTATTTTGCAACTAAACATTTGCAGTCACAGCACACATGTTTCATATTTGGTAGAGTTACATCATGTGATACTTTAATAGTTTTGTGGCATTGATTTTGATTTACACCAACCATTTGTAATAACTGACTACTTACAATTCTAAGAAACATATATATCTATCTCTCTTCACAAACGCAATCGTTTTTTTATATTCCTTACAGTTTCTCTTCATGTACGTACTTTCATTTAGTGAATTGAATTTCAGCATTGCATTCCTTGTTTGATATTTGACATTGTTTTTTAAGTATTTAATTTTCAATTTTCTCTGTTGTCAAGGGTTGCAAGTTGAACGATAGGATTTGTGCGTCTGGAAGTAGGGATATTGTACTGCCAGTTCTTGTTGTCTTACGAATACTAAATTCAGCAAAATTTGCATAGTTAAAAAAGTGATCAACAAAAAAAAATAGTTAGCCCCTTACTGTAACTTTGTAACGTAACATATGTTCTGTTTTTGATTTTATTTCTACTGCTCTTAATAGACAATAACTTACTATCACAAATTTGCTTCTCGGAAACATGTTTGCAAATACTGTTGTTATATTCAGTGGTATTTCTTAAGATACAGCTTCAGAATGACGAAAATAGTTTCTATCCGAAATACACATCAATAAGGTCTGTTGCAAATCTTGCATGTATTGTCTACCTACAGCTTAATTGACAATGATATGTGTTTGTATTAGCAATAAAATGATAAAATAACCTGTATAAGCAATCTCACCTATGGCTAGCCAATGCATGTCGTGTAGATAGGCATTCTAAGTATATTTCAAACATGCTACAACTATGCCTATCCGCCATATTTTGTTGTGATCACATGCATGTAACTGTGCTTTCTATTGGTTAAAATGGAGTTAGAGCAATTCTGGATTAAGTTAAATGGAGATAGAACACTCCTTTACAAAGTCTAATGATGATCACATGATATTAGTTTATGTGTATGATTGGTCAGAATAATTTTAAACATTACAGTGCTTTAAGTCCTGGAGATAGAGTACTTTAATCGTTACTGTTACAATCAAACAGAGGACATGGAGCAAAGTATTACGCAGGATCTTTCTGTATGACGTCAAATGTTACGTTTTCTTGCTCCAGAACGATAGAGCTCGGCGAGACAAACAAAATGATGTAAAAATCTCATTTTTTCAAAAAATGGAGATAGAGCACTATAAGAATCAGGCGACGATCTGATAAATGGTTAATTTTGAGGTTTGAGAGTTCAATTTATCGACTAGTCTGCCATTAGGGAAATTGACATGATTTACTTTGCCTTATTTAGGTAAAAATCGCTATGGTACTGAATAACACTACCTAAATAATGTTCCATTATTAAAGCACAAAAACATCGCTGACCTCGAAATCGGGTAAGGACTATTATCCAGTGAAATCAAACAAAAAAATTGTTTTTTCACATTTGTGGACAGTAGCATGACCTCCGATCCAACAAAGAAATGCTGCATGTAATTATGTCAGAGTTGTTTCGCGAAAATCATTTCTTCTTGCTTTTTTTCCTCTAGTTAATTGTTTATGGATGACATAACATCATAAACCTAGTGAAATCTACAGAAATATTACACAAGATAGCCATGGTGGCCCTTAGATGCTTGCCTTACCTCAACTTCTTGACTTTGAATACATTGTATGATTCACTGAATCATGAATGGTAATAACTGTTTAATATAAACAAGAGATCACAGAGTGATCTTGGCGCCCACCAATGTGCTATTTTTGAGTGTTCCAAATTTCAAGACTTATTGACTAGCTCAAGGTCAAATTTCATTTCCGTACACAACACTGTGCATGTGGTCCAAATTCGAAAGCTGTAGCTTGAGAAATGTGAAAGTAGGTCACTAGATCAATTTCAAGGACAAAGTTCTTTGTAGACAAAACTATGCATGTGCATCAAGTTTGAAGGCTGTAGTTTGAGAAATATGAAAGTAGGTCACTAGGTCAATCTTAAGGTCAAAGTTTATTTCGGTACAAAAAACTATGCAAGTGGTCCAAATTTGAAGGCTGTAGCTTGAGAAATGTGAAAGTAGGTCACTAGGTCAAAATCAAGGTTAAATTACACTTCTGAACACAAATCTATGCATGTGGTCTAAATTTAAAGCCTGTACCTTCAAAAATGTGAAAGTAGGTCACTAGGTCAAAATCAAGGTCAAATTTTATTCTGGAACAATGAACTATACATGTGGTCCAAATTTAAAGCCTGTACCTTCAAAAATGTGAAAGTAGGTCACTAGGTCAATGTAAAGGCCAAAGTTTGTTTCAGTACACAAAACTATGCATGTGGTCCAAATTTGAAGGCTGAAGCTTGAGAAATGTGAAAGTAGGTCAATAGGTCAAAATCAAGGTCAAATTTCTTTTCGGAACACGAAACTATGCATCTGGTCCAAATTTGAAGCCTGTACCTTCAAAAATGTGAAAGTAGGTCACTAGGTCAATGTCAAGGTCAAAGTTTTTTTCAGTGCACAAAACTATGCATGTGGTCCAAACCTGAAGGCTGTAGCTACAGAAATGTGAAAGTAGGTCACTAGGTCAAAATCAAGGTCAACTCATGCCAAGGTTCATCTTGCCACTCAAAACCATACATGTGGTCCAAATTTGAATGTTGTAGGTTATTGACAAGAAGATTTTAAAAGCTTTTCCCTATATAAGTCTATATGAACCATGTGACCCCGGGGCGGGGCCATATTTGACCCTAGGGGGATAATTTGAACAAACTTGGTAGAGAACCACTAGATAATGCTACATTACAAATGCCAAAGCCCTAGGCTTTGTGGTTTGGACAAAAAGATTTTAAAAGTTTTTCCCTATATAAGTCTATGTAAACCATGTGACCCCTGGGGCGGGGCCATATTTGACCCTAGGGGGATAATTTGAACAATCTTAGTAGAAGACCACTAGATGATGTAACATACAAAATATCAAAGCCCTAGGCCCTGTGGTTTTGAATAAGCAGTTTTTCAAAGTTTTTCCCTATATAAGTCTATATAAACATGTGAGCCCAGGGTGAAGCCATATTAGACCCCAGGGAAAGAACTTGAATCATCTTGGTAGAGGACCACTAGACGATGCTTCATACCAAATATCAAAGTCCTAGGCTCTGTGGTTTTGGACAAGAAGATTTTCAAAGTTTTTCCCTATATAAATCTTTGTAAATTATAGAAATAAACAAAGGGCCATAACTCACTAAACAATTGTTGAACCATTCTGATTTTCAGGGGGACATAACTAGGGTACCAATACATCATTCTGACAAAGTTTGGTCAAAATCCCCCCAGTAGTTTCTGAGGAGATGCGATAACGAGAAATTGTTAACGGACGGACGGACGGAATGACGGATGGACGGACCACGGACGCAGAGTGATTTGAATAGCCCACCATGGTGATGATGGTGGGCTAACAAAACAACATAAAACATAAAATGCTCCCATTTGAGCAAATTTCAGGAAGGACCTTATATGGATGCTAACAAGCTAGTTTAATGAAGATCTACCAAAAAGATCAAGGGAAAAAGTCATTTAAAGATATTTCTATTTTAAAACCTAGAGTCCACTAAAAGGGTTCAAGTGTGCCTAACTGAGGAATTCTAACAGACGACTTTAATAAGAATGCTATGGAACAATACAACAAGCATTTAATGAGCAGTCCCATAAATTGGGACAATGTTCCCCTATCTGAACAAATTTGGGGGTAAGCCTTTTAATGATTCTAGATAAAAAGTTTGATGAAGATCCAACACACAGTTCCTGAGAAGTTTTTTTTATTTTTTTTATTTTTAGCTTTAGCGACCCTTACAAATTTGAGATGACATTATAATGATGAAACAGACCAAATTTGATATGATCTATCGAGGGGTTCAAGGGCTTATAGACCCAGTTTGAATAAAAATGACAGAGAGCCTTATACTTATGCTACAGACAAAGTTTGAACCGCCTCGGTAGCCTAGTGGTAGAGCGTCCGCTTCCAGTGCGGGAGGTCGTGGGTTCGATCCCTGGCCGCATCATACCAAAGACGTAAAAAATGGTACTAGTAGCTTCCTCGCTTGGCGCTCAGCATTAAGAGGATAGTGCTAGGACTGGTCAGCCCGGTGTCAGTATAATGTGACTGGGTGGGGTATCATGCAACGTGTCTACGGCGTGATATTCCAGTGAGGCAGCACTATAAAGTTGGGCATTGTGCTCACTGCTACAAGTAGACACCGTCGTTTATATGACTGAAAAATTGTTGAAAAAGACATTAAACCTGAACACACACACAGACAAAGTTTGATGAAGATCAATCAAGTGGTTCATGAAACAAGAGGGCCATCATGGCCCTATATCGCTCCCCTGAATTTAGTTGCTTGCTTGAACAAATTTCTTTGCTTAAGCTTCAAAAACAAACTAGAAATGTGTCACAGACATGTTCTATGTTGTAATTTCAACAAGAGGGCCAAGATAGCCCTAGGTCACTCACCTGTAAAACACACCATAACAATGTAAACATGTTTGACCTAGTGATTTAATGGAAACAAATATTCTGACCAATTTTCATTAAGATTGGACCAAAAATGTAGTTTCTTAAGTGTAAACAAGTATTTTCTTCAATTTGACCTAGTGACCTAGTTTTTGAGCCAAGATGACCTTGGCATAGATTTGATCAAGGCAATCATTCTGACCAAATTTCATCAACCTCAATTGAAAAATACAGCCTCTATTGCATACAAAACGTTTTTCTTTGATTTGTCCTAGCGACCTAGTTTTTTAACCCAGAGGACCCATATTCAAATATGACCTTAACTTCATCAAGGCAATCATTCTGGCCAAATTTCATGAAGATCAATTGAAAAATACAGTCTCTATTGCATACACAATGTTTTTCTTTGATTTGACCTAGTGACCTAGCTTTTAACCCTAGATGACCCATATTCTAACTTGACCTAGATTTCATCAAGCCAATCATTCTGACTACTTAAAATTCTATGAATATCCAGTGTAAAATGTAGCCCCTATTGCGTACACAAGGTTTTTCTTTAATTTGACCGGGTGACCTAGTTTTTGACCCTAGATAACCCATATTTAAACTCCTTAATTTTATCTAGGCAAACATTCTGATCAAATTTCATGAAAATCTGTTGTAAAATGCAGCCCCTATTGCATACACAAGGTTTTTCTTTCATTTGACCTCGTGGCCTAGTTTTTGACCCAAGATGACAAATATTCGAACTTGTCCTAGAATTCATCAAGGCAGTCATTCTGACCAAAATGCATGAAGATCAATTGAAAAATACAGTTTCTATGGGATACACAAGGTTTTTCTTTGATTTGACCTAGTGACCTAGTTTTTGACCCCACATAACCCATTTTCGAACTTGACCTAGATTTCATCAATGCGATTATCATTCTGACAAAATTTCATGAAGATCAGTTGAAAAATACAGCCTCTATCTCATACACAAGGTTTTTCTTTGATTTGACCTAGTGACCTAGTTTTTGACCCCAGATAACACATTTTCAAACTTGGCCTAGATTTCATCAAGGTAATTACTCTGATCAAAATTCATGAAGATCAATTGAAAAATACAGCCTCTATCGCATACACAAGGTTTTTTCTTTGATTTGACCTAGTGACCTAGTTTTTGATTCCAGATAACCCATTTTCGAACTTTGCCTAGATTTCATGAAGGTAACCATTCTGACAAAATTTCATGAAGATCAATTGAAAAATACAGCCTGTATCGCATACACATGCTAAATGTTGACAGACAGACAGACGACGGACGACAGACATCGAGCGATCACAAAAACTCACATGCTCAGGTGAGCTTAAAATACATGTCATATCCCTACAGTATTCTATATGTAGGTGGGACCTCAGACATGTTCTCTAACTTAGTTAGAATATGGCTAATAGCCACACCTCTTCCTCAGTTGAAGAATATTACAGATAGAAGTTGACACTTACAATGACACTGCAGGTAAACCATGATACAAATGATTATAAAGTACCTACACACAGCTAAATAAAGTAAAATTTTGGAGATAATCATACAAATTCTTTTTGCCAATTGTTCCATTATCAGTAGTGGTTTAACCTTTACCCTGGTAATTTTTTAAAATGGACTGGTCCATCATTCAGTTTAGGCAATACCATTTATTATTCAAAGGGGTGTTCACTCAAAATTTAATGACTGAATAGCAAACAGTGCAGACCATGATCAGCCTGCAAAGGCAGTATCACTTGCCGCCAGCAAGCTAAAGGTTTAACATTACCTCAAAAGATTTTAGTACCATCCCATTGTGCATGATTTAGTGTAAACAATACCTTCCTTTACTATTTCCGAAACTATATATATTGGATGTGGTATACTGTTTTTCTTTTTAACAAGAGCTGTCATTATTAGTGACGCATGCCCCCTAGCATATATGCCAAGTAATTTTAACCCTTAGCCTGCTAAATTTTCAAAATGAACTGTTCCATCATTCAATTTGGGCAGTACCATATTATTCAAAGGGATGTTCACTGAAAATTTACTGACTGAATAGCGACCAGTGCAGACCATGATCAGCCTGCACGGATGCACCGACCTTCCGTAAGCCAGATGGATGGCTTCCTCACATGAAGAATTCAACATCCCAAGTGAGGCTCAAACCCACATCGATAAGGGGCAAGTGATTTGAAGTCAGTGACCTTAACCACTCAGCCATGGGGGCCCCTGTTGATGTATGGTAGAGTTATGAACCGAATACAAAACAGACCCTGTTAACCTTTGACTTCTAAGTCTGACCTTAGAGCTAAGAGTCTTGTTTTTACGTATGACATATCTTCTCATTATGGTAAATATTTATGCCAAGTTATTTCCCTTTATGGAGTTATGGACCAGATACAAAACAGACCATGTTAAAATTTGACCTCTAAGTGTGACCTTGACTTTACAGCTAGGGGTCTGGGTGTTGCGCATGACACACCACCTCATTACGGTGAACATTTATGCAAAGTTATTTCAAAATTCCGTTATGTATGGCAGAGTTATGGACCAGAAAAGAAACAGGTCCTGTTTTTAACCTTTGACATCTAAGTGTGTACTTGACCTTGGAGCTCGGGATCTGAGTCTTGCTCATGATACATCTCATTATGGTGAACATTTATGCCAATTTATTTCAAAATTCCTTTATGGATGTCAGAGTTACAGCCCGGACAAAGATTAACATGGATGGATGGACAGTGCGATTTTAATATGCCCGAAGTTGGGGGCATAAAAAGTATGCATTCAAAATACATGTATGAAGAAAAAAGAAACAGATTAACTATACAAAACAAGACAACAATGCTTTAAGCATATACAGATTTATTGTAACAAGTCTACTGGTATACTTAATGTACCAAAATAAATATGCACGAATATGATTACATTTCCTCAAAGAAACAGGTACAATTCATTATAATAATAAACATTCTATTGATAAACATTTGACAAACAGTGTTTCTTACACATTAATTTTGTTTGAATTCCATGTTTCAGTCTGATCAACTTTTCATATAATGTGTATTTGTTTCTTTCAGGACATAAAGAATATGATGCAATTGGTTTGGTCTTGAGTTGATTTATGGCCTCAATATATTATGTTATTTTCATTTTACATGTTTATGTGTTTAAGTGCAAACGTTTTTCTCAGAATGATTAATTTACATAAATAAAAGAATGCAAAAGACATTTGTAAAAGGAACGTGGATGTAAACCATTGTTTAACTTCCAGAAATGGACTCCGTTATACTCAAAGTATCCAGCTGTGTTTTCGCAAAAGCATCTGATGCTGGTAGTGTATTTAAGTAAAAAGTTTTATTTTGTTTCATTTAAAACTGTTTATCTACTATCTGTTTACAAATACATAAATACAATACATGTTACAAACAGGACTGAGTAGAAAGCTTTGTGCTTGTTCTAAAACTCAAAGTGTAACAAGAGCTCGTCGAACACGAAATGCCCCCCTTGATGCATTCAGTAATTGCACAAGGAACAGAAATTATAAGTTCACCGTATCCTTGTGCTTTTGGACAAGAGGTTTTTCAAAAAATTTTCCTATATAAGTCTATATAAACCATGTGACCGGGGCGGGGCCATATTTGACCCCAGGGATATAATCTGAACAATCTTGGTAAAGGACCACTAGATTTTGCTACATACCAAATATCAAAGCCCTAGGCCCTATGGTTTTGGACAAGAAGATCAGAAACCGTTTAACTGTTCCTGGCCAATGTGACCTTGACCTTTGACCTAATGACCTCAAAATCAATAGGGGTCATCTGCTGGTCATGGCCAACCTAATATCAATTTTCCTGACACTAGGCCCAATCGTTCTTGAGTTATTGCCCGGAAACCATTTTACTGTTCCTGGTCACTGTGACCTTGACCTTTGACATACTGACCTCAAAATCAGTACGGGTCATCTGCTGGTCATGATCAACCTCCTATCAACTTTTGTGACCCTAGGCCTAAGCGTTCTTGAGTTATCATCTGGAAACCTTTTAAATGTTCAGGGTCACTGTGACCTTGACATTTAACATACTGACCTCGATATCAATAGGGGTCATCTGCTGGTCATGACCAACCTCCCTATCAACTTTCATGATCCTAGGCCCAAGTGTTCTTGAGTTATCATCCGGAAATCGTTTTACTATTCTGGGTCACTGTGACCTTGACCTTTGACATACAGACCTCAAAATCAATGGGGGTCATCTGCTGGTGATGACCAACCTCCCTATCAACTTTCATGATCCTAGGCCCAAGCGTTCATCCGGAAACGGATTGGTCTACATTCCGACCGACCGACCGACATCTGCAAAAACAATATACCCCTCCTTCTTCGAAGGGGGGCATAAATATGACATTTATATTTTGAAAACTCAAATTCTATACAGACATCCGTGTTTAAAGATTTTGCATGCGCAAAAGAATGGAGATAAAAATTTACTTTACTTTGTTGGGTATAAAGTCGCACCAACACAATTATAGGTCATATGGTGACTTTCCGGCTTTATGGTGGAGGAAGACCCCAGGACTGGTTATTTTTGACCTTCTAGTTCTAGAGAAAAAGATCTTTATGTCTTGCGGCCAGGTTTTTTGACCAACACTAGACAGTTCTTCACACACGTATTTTTCAACTACTACTGCTACTGTACTTGACCGGCTGACAGCCATGCTGGAGTGGTTGCTTTTGGTTTCTTGCAGCTACGTCCTGCTAACATTGCTCTTAATTGGACTGGCTTTAGAAAAGAGGAGGAAGCAGAGAGTTGTTCGGAGAAGAAGAAAAGAAGTTGAGAGAAGTTCTGCTCAGACACAGAAGGCATTCTCGCTTGCCTTCTCAGATGGAGCTCGAAACCAGTTAGAGATGAGAGCAGCCATGCATAGGGAGTTAGAGTTGACTAGACTAAAGACTTCTGGCGACACCAGTGAGAGAAGCTGAGAAGAGCTATATCACCCTTACCGCTCCTGTTGTTGTACAGGATTTGCAGAGACGGGCGGACGGAAGGGTGCTGACCGCTCCTGTTGTTGTACAGGATTTGCAGATGCTGGCGGACGGGAGGGTGCTGACCGCTCCTGTTGTTGTACAGGATTTGCAGAGACGGGCGGACGGAAGGGTGCTGACCGCTCCTGTTGTTGTACAGGATATGCAGAGACGGGCGGACGGAAGGGTGCTGACCGCTCCTGTTGCTGTACAGGATTTGCAGAGGCTGGCGGACAGGAGGGTGCTGACCACTCCTGTTGTTGTACAGGATTTGCAGAGGCGGGCAGGCGGACAGGAGGGTGCTGACCGCTCTTGTTGTTGTACAGGATTTGCAGAGGCTGGCAGACAGGAGGGTGCTGACCGCTCCTGTTGTTGTACAGGATTTGCAGAGGCGGGCAGGTGGACAGGAGGGTGCTGACCGCTCCTGTTGTTGTACAGGATTTGCAGAGGCGGGCAGGTGGACAGGAGGGTGCTGACCGCTCCTGTTGTTGTACAGGATTTGCAGAGGTGGGCGGACGGGAGGGTGCCGACCACTCCTGTTGTTGTACAGGATTTGCAGAGGCGGGTTGACGGGAGGGTGCTGACCTCTCCTGTTGTTGTACACGATTTGCAGAGGTGGGCAGACGGGAGGGTGCTGACTGAGTCTGGGTGGCACAGACAATTCAGAGTGGCAGGATGTATCGTTAGAATTCCTGAAACTTCTCATGCAGAAGATTTCAGGCGGGCTCCATGAAGACGCCGATGTTGATCTGGTTTCTGGATTTGTCACAGAGAACTGACGAGTATTCTAAGAGACGGGCAGGTCATTTTTTGTAAGATTTTTTAGTTCATTTCTTTGTAGTTATATAGGAGATAAGAATGATTCACTGGTAAGAACTAAAAGTAAATGGACACCTGAATTAGGAAGGTCAGTAGATTTAGACTCATTTGTGAGAAATCATTCTTTCATTGGCATTCATTCAAGATTCAACAACTTTTGCTGATTCTCAGTACACTGATCAAAGTTAACACTAATCATTAGAAACTCTGTCAGAATGTTTGTTTTCCTTGATTTTAAAATATTATTATGGTATTTTGATATGGCGCTAAATGTTCCTGTGTAAATGAGAAAAAAAAGCACAAATAACTGTCAGCACTAAAGTTTTCACTGAATAAAAACTTCTTTCTTTTTCACTGTAAAACCTTGTCATGGAGACCAGTTGTTTGGTCTAATGAAAAAAATAAAATGAAGCTTTTAAACTGAAAGAAAAAAAATCACTGCAATATTTTTTGATGATCCACATGACACTTCTTATCACAAGGTAAATTTTATTTGTTTTTCAGATACAGTGCTGGAGATATTCCCAAATGTCGACATAAATCTGGCAAAGATCAACAGAAAATTTGCAGACATTTTTTAAACCATCGTCATCAAGTAAGAAGATTTCTGAAGTCAAAGGGAATCAACTCCTGCTTGCAGTTGTTGTTTTTTTTTTTAAAAAGACTGCCCCTGTCAAAATAAGAAAAGTCATATTTGGAAAATTATTATTTCGTACTGGTAACAGGAACAGTTTGGTATTTTGGGTTCCATTTTAAGAAATTTTGGTAGAGGGTCAACTAGAGAACATTTCTACAAAATATTTTTGAAATCCAGCTTATAGTTTCTGAGAAGATTTTTAAAGATTTTCCATTCAATTTGGTTGCCATGGCAACCACAGTTCTGAATGGATTTTAATTCTTTGGACAATTTTGAAAGAGGGCCACCCAAGGATCATTCCTGTGAAGTTTGGTGTAAATCTGCCCAGAAGTTTTGAAGAAGATTTTTTTTTAGAAATTGTTAATGGCCGGACAACGGACATCAAGTGGTCACAAAAGCTCACCTTCAGCATTTGGCTCAGGAGAGCTTGAAATACAAAATGGGAGTTTATACCAGGAATGCATGGATCAGTGAAAAGAATAAGGCCAGAATGCATGGACAAATGGAGTTCCCTACCATGTTACAGTTACAATCTAGTTCACCCCATGAACTAAATGGCTTTCTGTGATATTTCGTATTGGTAAGAAACAAGATGGTGTATAGCAGATAAAGCTTACATAATTTGGTTGTGTCTCATAAGATATTTGAAGGAAGACCTGCAGAGACTGGCCTTGAACTTTGTACAAACAATTTCCAATTTTGACATTTTAGGCAAACATTGAATTCACAGATGAAATATGTTATGAAACAAGGCGTAGGGACAGTAAAAAAGCAAACATAGTCCATATCACAATTCCAGGAAGAAATAGCTCTTTCCTAAAACTAGGTTATCTATCTTAGTAAAATTTGAGTTATGTCCCCTGGATTACTAATTTCTGGGGACTCTTTCCTAGATTCCAAAATGGACACTAACAAAGAAATGCATGTGACAGAAATGAGTCATTACACAAATTTAACATACCAGTATTGAAGTTTTACCTTAGGAACCACGGAAAACATGTTTCTGGGAATAAATCAGAACCTATTGAAAGAGTGAAAGGCACACACATAAAAACTGTGTTTAAGTTATCCTCCGAAAATGTTTTTTCTGTTCCGGGTCACTGTGTCCTTGAACTTTGGCCTACTGACCTCAAAATCAATATAGGTCATCTGCTGGTCATGACCAACCTTCCTATCAAAATTCATGATCCTAGGCACAAATTTTCTCACGTTCCCTTACAGAAGAAAAAGGCCTGCTGCGTACTCTTGCTGTGTACATACAGCGTATATGATGCGTACATGATGTGTACTAAAATCAAGAGCTTTAAATAGTACGCAGGATATACACCGCACATACACCGATAGTACGTTTGTAGTACACTTTTGACATGCAAATGAGCTCTGCCGCGTACTACTTGCTGCGTACATGCTGTGGACTACATAGTACACAGGATGTACGCTGGAGGAATTTAGTATGCGAGAAATAGTACACAGCATGTACGCGGCACATACACTTTTCACATGCAAATGAGCCTGCGGTGTACTACCCCTGCGGCGTACATGCTGTGTACTCTTGCGGCGTACATGCTGTGTACTACTGCGGCGTACATGCTGTGTACTCCTGCGGCGTACATGTGGTGTACTCCTGGCCAGAGTCCTGCGGCGTACATGCTGTGTACTCCTGCTGCATACATGCTGTGTACTCCTGTGGCGAAACTGCTGTGATAATGTAAATTCCTTACCCCACCAACTTTCGTATGCAAATGCTGATCATTTGGACAGAAAAAAACCAGAAAAAAGATAAGTGACATGCATCAATAAGTATTTACCCTTACCAAAATAATGTAGATTGATGTTATCAAATAAATTAGTATGCTTTTCTTCATCCACTTTTCAATGAAATAAATCAATTTTTGTACCATGTAATTTGGTAAACATTTGAAGAAAATGGCGTAACTGCATCAAGGGGAAACAACTTTAATGCAACTAAATATAAGTGTTGTGATTTATTATAGACAATGTGTGCGTAGTATGTATTTATTTTGATTAAAATCCATCTGAGAACAATCTAGGACTGGAATTATATAAGCATTTATACACTTTTACGTCCGTAAAAAGTAGCGCACCAAAAAATTTTGGATTGATTTTTTCCAATGGGGCGAGCGCAATTAGCCAAAAACGTTATGAAAATATACGAGCGGCAAATCCGATGAACAACTTTTTAATTTGGTGAGGCCTTAATGAGTTAACATAATGAGCATTAAAGCCTTTATAAAACATGATAGAATGGTGTTTTGCTTAAGAGTATTCAAATAACAGTGAGAGCTATTAATTCTTCTCATTCGGGCGCTGTTGAGGCATTATCTTGGTAATTATTTCATGTATTACAAAATGTAATGCAACAAAGTTCAAATAAGGCTTTTCAATTATCCAAGTTAGAAAGCTCCAGGATTAATTCAAAATGAAAAAGAATATATTTTTACACTGCATGCAAGGTGCAGCTCAGAAATCACCAAGATGTAAGCTTCACAAATGAACATTGCAAATAGTTTGGCAAATTTTCATTGTTCAGAATACCAGTAATCTGAACTACTCTATGCTATTAAGATAAAAGTTACTCGGAAATCAAGTTCTTGCTTCCAAGAAAAAAAAAAAATGTACAAATCCTTCTGCATGAAGTGTACGTCAGACTTTTACCTAAAAAAATTCAAAGTATAAACACCAAAAGAAAATTAACAAGTCCCTCCCGCGTATATGAAGTTTACTTCAGACTTTAACTTATAAAAAAAGACAAAGTATAAATGCCAAAAGAAATTGTACAAGTCTTTTCCGCGTATATGAAGTGTACTGCACAAATTTCAAAGTATCTGCGGTGTACATGCAGTGTACTATTTTCTTGTACAAGTCCCTCCTGCGTACATGCAGTGTACTCCTTAAATTTTCAGAGTCTGTGCTGCGTACTTGAAGTGTACTAGTGACCTCCTGCGTACATGCTGTGTACTCGTCGAAATAGTACGCGGCATGTACGCAGCATGCGGTGTATGTAAAATGTACTCCTCTGGCGTACTACTGTGTTCGCGGCATATACACAGCAAATACGCAGCATGTACGCCACAGAGGCTTGCTTTTGTAAGGGTTATCATCCGGAAACCGTTTAACTGTCCGAGTCACTGTGTCACTTTGAACTACTGACCTCAAAATCAATGAATTATGCCCCCTTTTACTTAGAATTTAAGGTTAATCTTGATGCATTTACACTATATCTCAGTTAATACGAAATGCATTAGATTCAAACTTGAAGAAGTTGTTCCACATCAACACCCTCATCATATGACACAAGGTGCATAACTCCTGCACCAATATTTTACTAATTATGCCCCCTTTTTGCTTAGAATTATAGTTATGTAATGTTTTGATACACTTTATTTACCTCTCTTATTACTTAATATTTTTGACACACACTCAAGCTATTGTGCGATATCTTCATCCACCATTGGAGTCATTAAACTCGTCAGTGACAGCTCCATTTTCCTCAGATGTGCCCAGTTTCAATCTCCAGCATTGAAATAGCCGAGCGCCCTGTCTCCTGAGACAGCTTTTGTTATCTGTAAACAATACTTTTTTCAGTGAAAAGAAGATGAAGCCTTCCAGAACTGGAACTGGGAAGCAGACTCATTCAGAGGAGAACACTGGAACTAATTCTACTAGCACAGAGCTGCTTCCTGCAGCGGAGATTGCAACAGTGTCTGAAGCTGAGCTAGAGACTGCGACAGTGTCTGAACCTGAGGTAGAGACTGCGACAGTGTCAAAAGCAGAGCTAGAGACTGCGGCAGTGTCTGAAGCTGAGCTAGACCACATAACTCCACCTCATTCGACCAAAGATCCCCTACCTGTAACTGAACCTGTTAACAGCCAAAGACTAGATGCGAGTACTGAGAAGCACTCATACAGAGGAGAACACCGGAACTACTTCTACGAGCACAGAGCTGCTTCCTGCAGCAGAGACTGCAACAGTGTCTGAAGCTGAGCTGGAGACTGCGACAGTATCTGAAGCTGAGGTAGAGACTGCAACTGTGTCTGAATATTAAAAGTGGTGAAGAGATAAGGTTTGACTATGGGGTCCCCAATTTGCCATGCAGCTCAATGCAGTGGAAAATAAGAAACACCAAGAAACAGGAATTGGATCAAAAACTTTCAGAACTGTGTTGTTCTTATGAAGAAATGGGACCAAACTACAGCTTTGGGCTACATAAATTACAAGAAAGAAGATGGCACATATATCGACATATCCTGCTGTTATGAAGGCAGCGACAATGAGATGAGCTCCCCTTTCAGATTAGACAATACAGAAATGTTCTTATCAAAACAAGTATCCATATTACTACTGAAATTGTACAGTGTATGCAGCAATAATTATTGCAGTATTGTATTAAGCTATCAGATCTATCCAAAACATTGTCCTTTGTCAGAGTGGAATTTGAAATTTTCTACATGTATGGCTCCAATAATCAATGGAGAAGACCATGGGAAAACATTGCGGACCTTGTTATCCACACATGGCTATGGTTACCTCATAGATCGATGTTTCTGCTATCTATCAAGATGTGGTAAACCTGGGTTTTGGCAAAGAAATATTTTGCTTTTTTGTGAATATTCTTATGAATTCACTGTTTTGCATTGTTTAAAGGACAGTAGCTTAGAGAGCATCTTGTTATGCAACTTTACTGTAAGTTTCAAGTTAATTGGGCTGGTATTGATAAAACTATAGGCAAAAACATATTGCATATTTTTCCCGACTCAGAAACTCCTAAATACATATTTTATATTTTGTCAAGATATTTTTCCTTTCAATATGTTGTAAATGTATGTCTGAACATGTTTGTAAAGTTTGAGGACATGACACTATATAGCTTTAAAGTAATCTTGAAAAATGTTCTACTGTTTACATTTTTGCTAGTCAATTTCATATGTGGGTACAGCTGGCCAATAAAAATGATTTATTAAAAATATTTAGAGATATTGTCCAAGCAAAGGGGAATAGATCCACAAGTCTTTATTTCAGTGCTCCCCGAAGTCGTTTCCCCTAAGGAAATGTCACTAAGTCGCTTCCTTTTTCTTGAAATTTGCCATGTAGAGTCAAACCTGCCTTAAGGGGACCTTTATACAGCAAATCGCTGCCTATAAAGGGCACCTTGAAAATATCCCTTCTATGAACTTTGCAACCAAAATTAACCTTTATATTATGGGCACCTGCTCATAAAGGGCAAGTTTTCTTTGTCCCATGGCGGCCTCTAGAGTGTTAACAATGTTGATGGACGACGATAGATGCCAGGTGAGCTACAAACAACATTAGTATATCATATACCAGTAAATGACAGAACCCAGTCTTGAAATCAAAAAATTATTTTTTGCTATCAAGCCGACAGGTGCAGACTTGGAGATCGGTGCTGAATGTGCCGTAGGAGATGCAAACCTTCCAGAGGCAATTATTATAGAAGATCAGGTAATCATAATATATTGCACAAATTGATGCCAAAGTATAATTTAGTTTACACATAAAATACAACTTAGTTGACCCTGTTTTTGAAGTCAGCTAAATTAAGCAGTTACCTGGCTTATGTAGCCAACACAAATGTATCCCTATTGGCAATTTTTATCTTAAATATTCCTCTATTAAGCATCAATCTGCTTTAAGTGGAAACCTTGGCAGGCTTAATTGTGCTTGATATTTATAATCAAAACTATATTTATAATTGAAACAGTAACTATTAGAACCCTGGTGTAGGCTACAAACTCTTGAGTTATCATCTGAAAATGGATTGGTCTACATAACGACCAACATATAGACCGACCGACCAACATCTGCTAAACAATATACCCCTACTTCTTGGAAGGGGGCATAAAAATACACTGTCTTATGTTGTTTACTGCTATGACTTGCCTTTACAGGGGATACCCACTCAACAATTGTCCGAAACATAAATACACATTCGATCAAAGAAACACCCCAATGATAGCTCAAGCTTCCTGACAGCAGATGATCCCTCTTGCAATGCATTTTAGTCACTAAGCCAGCCATTATCAACATTTGCAGTACCCACACCTGGTATCTGGTCATCCCCACCGCCCCTACAATTAAGGGTGTAATGATATATCGAAATTCAGTGTATCAGGATACATTAGTCCGGCCATTACCATATTGTATCATAGACCTGTTTCACGATACAGTGAAAAGAAGAAACACTGAATTAAAACTTTCATACATTCAGTGTTAAAGATAGTGACTAAATAGATGTATCATTTGCAAAACTTCAAGTACATGTACTTTCCAAGTGTGGGAACTTATTATTTCTTAAATAAACTGTTTTGCTGGATATATTAGTTAAAGATTGCCATTCCTCAACACAAACCTATTTGGCGAGGGATACCAAACCAATTCATCAAATCTGCTAACCCCCCCCCCCAAAAACCCAAAAAAAAATAACAATAATATTCAATTGTTTTTATTCCATTTCAGGAACACGACAGGCTGAGGCAACTTGTTGACAAAGGTTGTCCAAACATGAGCTCTGTTGTTAACATTTTAATGCAGAACATGTTCACAGTAGAAACGATGCTAAACTCTAGTGTTATGGGCATCACTGGAGGAAAGGGAGTGGGCAATCCGGCCCTTAACCCAGAAAAGAGGGCAGCCATTGAAGGTTTTGAATAATTTTAAACATCTTAGTTACTAGCACTACCTAACTGTTACAGTTATATCTGATATCTAAAATAATATTGTAGTGGTCTTCCATTTGAACACATAAGAACTGTTTGGTTAATAAAGTATCAATAAAACAGAATAATAATAATCGTGGGCTGAGCGCGAAACTATTGTAACTGTATATAAATAAAGAACAAGATACAATAGTTTCGCGCTCAGCCCTTGAGATGTGTAAAATATCATAAGTAATAAATATACAGATGAATTAACTGTAAAGTCTTTATGCCATATAAATTCTGTATGCATGGCTATGTGAATATTTTAAATACAGTCGACATCGTATTTGCGACCACCTCTATTAGGCGATTTTTCGTATTAAACGACCGGTCAAAATCCCTCCCGAACATTTTCAGTACATAAATTCATTCCATTAAACGACTTTTTTATTAAGCGACTAGCGACCACATAAATGTAGTCCCGACAGGTAAAATATTCGACAAAAGTATCTATTAAGCGACCGTGTACCAAAATTCTACCGGGCATTTCTTCATCTGTGTAATTAGAGAGTATGTTATGCACGTGACTGAATACAATTAACCTTTGTATCAGTCAAACTGACAAACAAATATAGCCATAATTTTCACGGTTTGTGGACTTGGAAAAGTGTTCAAGATGTTAAAACAGATTTTGAAACCATACATGTATGTTCATAATAAACAGAGTTACATTAACAGTTAAAAATAACTTTTCTTTTCATCTGACTGAAATTCATTAAGCGACCATTCCAGTAAGAGACCACTTCTTAGCAGTCCCTTGGATGGTCTCTTAATACAATGTCGACTGTATTCATTACTTAACATCTGCTATGTTATTTCAGGTGTACTGATGGAGAAGTATGACACCAACCATACTGTAATCAGAAATCTTAGGAGGGACAGACTGAAGCTCATGAGAAGGAAATATGGAAGACTTGAAAACAACTGATAACATGTCTCACACAATCATGTAGTGGGGGAGATATACTGATTTAGTTCTGTCAGACTGTCTGTATGTCACAGTTTTACATGTAACTCCTCCCACACCACTCCCTGGATTTACTCTTAAACTTACAACCCGTCTCTAGATTTGCCATGGTAATAAGGCTTTTGCCATGGAATTCCATGGAGTTCCATGGCAAAAAGCCTGGAAATCCGTGGAATATTGAAATTTTCCATGGACAGTGAATGGAACAGTAAGTTTGCCATGGATTTCCATGGATTACAGCTGAAATATTGATCAATTTCCACGGAAACAGGAGCTTTTGCCATGGAAAGTTGGACTTAGTAAAATTATGGGATGGAAAATAGCATAGAAAATAACTTAGAAAATTTTTGTGATAGAAATTGATGGAAACTGTGGTCTTAGAATTTTTTTGGAGGTATTTCTTGTGAACACAGAATATTTTAATGGATTTAGCATGTTTTATGACCAATAACTACAACCAACTTAATTAGATAGGTAAAACAACTAATGGAATTACAGTAAAACCTGTCTTAAGAAGCCAGCCAAGGCAGTAGGAAAACGTGGCTGCTTATGGCAGATGGCTGCTTAATGCAGGTAATTTATAGCATGAATAACCATTTTGGGAAATGAGACACTGGCTGCCTAAGACAGGTTGGCTGCTTAATAGAGGTGACTGCTAAAGCAGGTTTTACTGTAGAACATTTATTGTAATGCAACTTGTCATATAAACTCACCTTGCAGATAGATTCATTTTGAACTAATCTTTAAAAAAAATATTGAAATATCATGACTTTTTCTCCTAGGATAACACCAAAAAAGAACAGCACTAAATATTACAATTCTTTACACCAACATTCATTAAAAGTTACCTGGCCAAGGGATTCTTAGTTAATCAAGTAATAAATTATTTGGTTCTTTTAATCTTCTGTAGTGTACCTGTTGCTTGTCTCACAACAGGAGATTATCCCAGTCTGCATGATAAGATCTTGTCTGCTTTATATTTAGAAACTCATAATAAGAGATCAACCAATGAAAATAAAGTCTGTGAACTACTTCTGGGGGCTGTAATTGTACCTCAAAAAGTAATCCTGAACTTTTTTTCTGTTTAATATCAGGGTAAACTTCAAAAATAATGAGTATGTAAGTGGAATAAAATCAACCTGTGGTACAAAATATTTTTAACATCCCAGATGTATCCTCCAATAGCTGACTGTAAATGACACATTTGCCCAAGAATATCTAAGTTTCAAATCTACACAGGAAGTTCTTTGTTTGAGAGCAGGATGGAGTTATTTTACTGTGTTTACATGCAGCTTGGAAGTTAGCAATAACTAAAAGAATACACCAGGTGAGTTCATAAAATTTATTCATGATTTTCCAACAGCAATGTAGAATACCTATAGCAATGTAACAAAACTAGTAAATGGATTCAAACTGGAAGCAGGTGGCTTAGATTTCATTGTGTTATGCAACAAATGATTTTGCTTCATATATATTTTTGTTCATTTATTTAACAGCTTTTGTTTTGCAAAGTTCTATTAAGCAGCTGCAATTTCTAGTTTATAATGCTTTTAATTTACTAAAAGGAAAATTGGATACTTTTTAAATGAAAATATTCAATTGGGTCAATCAAATTTAAGCCAGAAGAGTTATCTCCACAGGTGGCTCTTCTGTATTACAGGGTAAACAATGCTACCAGTCAGCTGACCACTGTTTACTAAGTAAATTCAGAGAATTATAGTATGTGTTTTTAACCTGTTATTAAATTGGTTTATTGGTGTTGCACACATTTATGTTAAGTTTGTTTGTTTGTTTTGGGTTTAACGCCGTTTTTCAACAGTATTTCAGTCATGTAACGGCGGGCAGTTAACCTAACCAGTGTTCCTGGGTTCTGTACCAGTACAAACCTGTTCTCCGCAAGTAACTGCCAACTTCCCCACATGAATTATCAGAGGTGGAGGACTAATGATTTCAGACACAATGTCGTTTATCAAATAGTCACGGAGAACATACGCCCCGCCCGAGGATCGAACTCGCGACCCCGCGATCCGTAGACCAACGCTCTTACCTACTGAGCTAAGCGGGCGGGCTCATTTATGTTAAGGTAATGAGAATTATGTTTTTAGTAGAAAGAAATGTTTATGGATTATTTACTTGTTATTAATCGATGATCATGCTCTTTATTGAAAGTGTTTAACACTGTTTCGAAAATTTAGCAATAATACACATATTAAGCAGCTATTTGTTATTTTAAATAGGTACTATTACTTTTTCTTTTGAATTCTGATATATTCAACTTCCTAGTTGTTTTCAATATTAATATGATTTTTACAAAAAAAAGATAGAATCTTTCAGTGAAGTTGATGTCTAGTCCCTTGGCTCCAACATTAAATTATAAAGAGCCTACTAAAATGAAAATCTAAGTCTAACAATTACTCTTTTCAACACTATATAAACTGGAATGTACAAGTAAATGAAAATTAGTTATAATGTACAGATGTATGAGTTCATTTTAGAGGAGTCTTACAGAATACTAGTACATAATAATATATTTATGATGTTCAGGGAGATTATTTCATAAAAAGATATTTTTGTTAATGTAATATCAAACTTTCCATGAAATTAAATAAAATAAAAAGTTAATATTATACACTTAAATTCACAGTATTACAACATTTGTATGTTTTAAATGTGTACCAAAATTCAAAAACAAAATTTTTATATAATCTTATCCAAGGGTAAAGTTAGAAATTTTGTTAAATGTGCAGGTATTTATGCTGATTAATATGTAACCCTCAATTTGCAACATCTGGAAAAAGCTGCTGATAAGATATTTTTGGCCCCATTATTCATCATGATGTATTATACTAAGTTTTAATTTCAGGTCATTGACATACCTAATAAATAATAAACCAATTTTTTTTTTTATGGACATCTAGGTTTTAAACTATATCTGTTTTTCAGGAGTATATAAACAGCATACAGTATGAATGAATGAATGGAGATAATTCAGTTTAGTGACCCAATGTATTGTGTTTAAAGAAGGCTCCATCCAACAATTCAAAGACATGTAAGTAATTTCTATAGTATTATAAATACATGTACACACTACCATTGTTCTATGTTTGATTAAAAGTGGGCAACTGACAATTTTTTCGGAACACGACTGAATGGATCAACTTTATAATTTCAAGCAGAACCCACGACAGGTTTTATAATTATCTCCCCTTATATCAAGTCCAGACCAATATTTTATTAAATGATTAAAAAAGTACCAAATTAAGTTATCACTTGGCATTCAACACAACTTTCGGTGTTAGTGCAGGTAACTGGTAGAATTTAAATTAGGTCACCATTTATACAATAATAGCAATGCATAAGTTGAACCTACTGATCACTACCCCAAAACATTGAATATCTGTCTGCATGCCTTTTTTTGGAACCTTATTCTACCAACATTTGAAATCAAATTGAAAAATACATTTTCTTGAAAATATAATAAGTAATGTTATTACTTGCTTAAATCTGCAGTGTTGCCTGTATGATAAAGATGCACTACTTTGAATACCATTTTAAATTTTGAAATTAAGGACAAAACTAATGAAGTAACTGCTTTTATGGTTTAATTGGTTTAATATCTCTTGGTTTATTATTTCAACAGGTTAATGCAGTGAGGCAACTGATGGCAAATGATGGCTTTGTGATGGTTAATGAAAACTACATGGTATTTTACACTGATGGTGGCGAACAGTGATTGAAAATTTCTCAACCAATAGTTACATTTAGTTGAAAGCGATGGTATTATCTTATACAGACTATACTGAATTATAACAAACAGTGGAAAACATTGACATACTACAGTGACAGTGGATCTGTATAGAAACTGGTGACATTTTAGCTCCATATTGCTTGTTCCATTTTCTGTCACCTAGTGAAGAAATGTCAAAATTCATAAGCAGTTTTGTTATACTACAGACTATTATGAAATTATAAATTAAGATGTGACATGCATAATGGTTTCTGATTTTCATTTCATTCCAGTTCTGTCACCAACATGTTTCCATGGTATTTCCACAGATTTCCACAGTTATTTGCCATGGCAAGCCGTCCGAATACTCCACGGATTGCCATGGAATTTCACTGGTTTCTGCGGTCATCTGTGGTGTACCAGGGAAAGCCGTGGATTTCCATGGAAAGCCATGGATTTCCACGGAACCCTGTGACATTCCATTGAAATCCATGGAACTCCACGGATTTTTTTTTCGTATTTTTTTTTCTCATAAAAAGATTATGTAAACTGGCAGTCCGAATACTCCATGGAATATTTTCCATGGATTTCCATAGAATTCCATGGCAAATCTAGAGACGGGAAGAGTGATTATTGCCAAGCTTAGTTGTACATATCATCAGGTTTTTTTTTTTTTTTTTTTGGTTTAATGATTTTTGGCAGGGTTATATTCCTTGCTTTGTCAAATTTTATGTGGATTTCCACAAAACCCTACATGATTGATCAGTGCTAAGCCTAGTTATAGGTATCATAGAAATGTTCAAGTCTGTGAATTTCAGCAGAGTTATGGCCCTTGATAGGTCACATTTTACAGTGGTCAGATAGTTGTGTACATTAGTTGAATGGTATGGTTCAGTGCTTTTACCTCCAGTTAAGGCCCTTATTTTATGGCATTTCAGAATTTTTGCAAGGCTACTGTAACAGTTGGGAGGCAAACAAATATTTCTTGAAAAATTATCTTGTTTTTACTGAACTGTTATACTGGATTAACTGTTTACTCACCAATAACAATCTAAAGAAAATCTTATTGTTCTTTTTTTTTCAGTCTCTAACAAACAATTGTAAATGCATTCAAATAGAGAATGCATTTTACACTGTGATCATTCTGAGTTTGTAATATCTGTGCATCTATCCCTGTGGTTTGATGGGTGTTCATATGATTTTAATTTATTATTCCAATCATTTTATTTTTTCCTAAATAAAGCTCTGGTTCATACTTGGCCACACCTCATAGTACATCAAGAAATTTGTAGGATTTCTGCAGGGACATGAAGACCTTCTGGAATAAAGGAAAACAGGACTTCATGGGATCACAGGACTTCCAGGGACATTTCAGGATAACAGGACTTCCTGGGATTTCAGGACATCCTGGGATATTCCTGGTATTCCAGGACAACAGGACTTCCTGGGATGCCAGGACATCCTGGGATATTCCTGGTATTCCAGACAACAGGACTTCCTGGGATGCCAGGACATCCTGGGATATTCCTGGCATTCCTGGACAACAGGATTCCTAGGATTTCAGGACTTCCCGGGATATTCCTGGCATTCCAGGACAACAGGACTTCCTGGGATCATGGGACAACCAATGCACAGCTCAATTGTCCTGTCTTCAAGACAATCCTGGGATTATCCCATTCTCATTTAACGGCATGAAAAGTCCTGGGACTATCCCATGATGTCCTGGGACCTTTTCAGGACAAATTCCTGAGACTTCCTGTGACTTCCTGGGATAATCCCAGGATGCCCTGGTCATTTTTCGCACAGGTGATAGGCAATCAAATCATCACACTGGGTCTATCAGTGAAGACTTCATTCCAGATAAGAGAGCGAGGCAAAAAGCATTCAGCAAGAGAATGAAAACTTTACAAAAGCAGGTACAAATAAACAAAGACTGGAGTCATAATAAATGAGCTTCATGGAATGAATCACTTAAAGAGATTTGTAACAGCAAAAATTAATGTATTAAGCGGAAGACAAGCAGCAGAACCTAAAGTATAAGCTGTAATCATTTCATATGTCTTTTTTTAAAGTTGAGATTTATGAAATTTACCACTAAATAATATCAATGTTTTAACAGACTAAGGCAACCAAATGAAGAACGGCCAGTCTGGAATGTAAATGGTGATACATTCCCAGTGTCAGGCTGTGGAGAGCATTTTCTAAAGTACTCTAAGTTCAACAAACATTGGGTACAGACTCATGTGCCATTAAATGTATTGTGGGTTTGTGTCCCCACAGAAGTACGATGCACATTGGCACTTGTCAGAAGAGCACAGAGCAGTCAATAAATCACCAGGTTCAACAATGAAGCCAAGGTTACCCACTGCTGAGGAGAAAGAACAGTTAGAGAGAGAAGAATGTGAAAGACCAGCAGAGGAGAGTTGACACTGATGGACTTGAGAGGGAGGAAAGGAAGAGGAAGGATTCCAAGGAAAGAGGTGCAAGAGCCATGAATGATATTGTGGACTCATATTACCACACGTTTTAGAGCTGGACTGGAGTGATTAATTCAAACAGTATATTTATTTTCAAGATTAATACTGCAAATTGTTCATGTATTTTACACTTGTATTTTTTAAATGGTTTTTGTTAAGATAAAATATAAATTTTGGGTTTTTTTCCTTGTTGAAGAATTTTCATACTGTTGTAAAAAATTTTTAAAGGTTTTTAACAAATTTTGAAAAAAAGAACGTTCTTTTATTGAAAAAAGGGTGTTTATTCTTGTGAAAAAAATAAACGTTTGATTTCTTATTTTAAAAAACAAAAGTACACCGGGTATTCAAAGGAATTTATATTTGGAACACCCTGATACTGTTCTTTCACCTTGAAAAGCAAACAGATCACATAAAAAATTTTAAGTCCTAAAAATCTACTGCGTTATTGAGAATTATCCGGAAAGGAAAGGGGATCAAGAAAAGGCCTAAAGGGAATCCGGAAAGACCTGGGGACCAAAAGAAATTCTTCCTGATAAACCCGGGATCCAGATTTTTTTGGATACGGGGGCTTTGGGACACCCACAAAAAAACCTGAATATTTCCCCCACAATAAAGAGGGGGGAACAGGGCCTACTTTGGGAAAATCTGCATCCTCGGTGAGGTTATTTATTTTAGGTACCCTACAGCTGCCATTATACGGAATTAACTGGGAGGAAAAATAAGTCAGAACACTGACAAACCCAAAAGGAAAATAAAGAAAAAAAAATTTTTTCAAAAGGGAGCACCAACAGCGTTTAATACAAAATCAATTAATGGGAAACTAATACATTATTTTCACACCTCATTTGCCCAACAGTCAAATCTCGCTTGCTTGTAAAACAGATTTAAACACTTTTACTGTACAACTACCGGGCCCTTTATCCCTTAATTACTCTTTGGCTAGCTTTAAATTTATGTTCTAAACCTGCCCGTATTGCTGACCATATCTGACGTTTTTCCCTTCAAACTGAACCTGCGCAAACCCCAAAAAGCCCCCCAAAAAACGAAATGTAAGCATTAATCTAAATTCAAAAAGGATGAATCAAAACAATGGGAAAAACCCAGAAATTGCTTTTTTTAAAAAACGCTTGTCTCCCCCCCAAAGCAACAAGAAGTCAAAAGGGGGGAGGAGCGAAAGTCAAAAAGACCTGAGGTTGGCGCAATAGGGATCATCTACTTGGCTGCCATCATCCCGCAATTTTCAAAAACTTTTCCGTGGTTTTTAAGTCACTGTTCAGGGCCCCTGGACCTTGACCTTTGATCAAGTGCCTCAAAATAATAAGGGGGCATCTACCGCATGTCCCCAAACCCCATTAAGTTTCAACTTCTGTCAAGTGGATCTCAAATTATTTTGACCAGCCCCTGTGACCTTGACCTTTAACAGACTGACCAAAAAAACAATAGGGGGATCTATCTGCTTTTTAATCATTCTATAAAGTTTTTAACCTTCGGGGCAAGGTTCTTAATTTTTTGACGGAAAATTTTTTTCCATGTTCAGGGTCAGTGCCTTTATCTTTTAAAAAGTGCCCCAAAACAAATGGTCATCTACTCTGCATGTCAATCATCCCTATGAATTTCAACATTTTTGACAAGATTTCTAAGTTATTATCAGAAATGGTTACAAGTTCTTTCCCCTGTGACTTGACCTTAAAAAGGGAAAGAACCCAAATGAAGGGGGCATTTTCCCGCATGAACAACACCTATAAAATTTTTTAACATTTTGGTCGAGAGGTTTTTCAAATTTTGATCAAAACGGTTTCCATGTCAGGCCAAAAGACCTTTACCTTTAACGGGGTGACCCCAAAATCGATAGGGGTCATCTACTTTGCATGTACAATCATCCTAATGAAGTTTCAACATTCTGGGTCAAGCGGTATTCAAGCTATTGATTGGAAATGGTTTTCAATGTTCAGGCCCCTGTGACCTTGACCTTTGACAGAGTGACCCCAAAAACAACAGGGGTCATCTACTTTACATGACCAATCATCCTATTAAGTTTCAACATTCTGGGTCAAGTGGTTCTCTAGTTATTGATGGGAAATGGTTTTCAATGTTCAGGCCCCTGTGACCTTGGCCTTCGACGGAGTGACCCCAAAAACAATAGGGGTTGTCTACTTCAGCAGCCCTACAACCCTATCAAGTTTGAAGGTTCTAGATCAAATGGTTCTCCAGTTATTGATCGGAAATGAAGTGTGACGTAAGGACGGACAGACAGGGCAGAAACAATAGAGACATAATAATCGTGAATCTGGATATGCATAAATGTGCACTCAAGACGGTTTCAAGGCATAACTGCCGGACATTACACTAGCACGTGCAAACAGGAAAGGTTTGCTTGCAGAAATCGAGATTTTGTGCAGAAACTGTGACTACCACATAGGTTTTATGCCCACAACAGATCCAACCATAAATCTGAAATCCAGAAAGATTAACATCTCTCTACTGCTGCCTATCATGCTCTCAAAACTGGGCATTAATGACCTGCAACTTGTCCTAGCTGCATCAAATACTCAGGCTCCTGACAGAATAGGTATGCAAAAGATGTAAAACGACCTGGCAGATGAAGTAGAAAAACTTTCTCGCAAACAACTTTCCTGAAATCAGGAATATGTCCAGCAAATTGAACAAGAGCTGTCCGTAAGACAGCCAAGCTCGACTATTCGAAATATTGTCACAGAAGCAGGGAATTATTACCCAAAAAGTTAAATAACAAAAGAGTTTTTAAATTTCGAAACGGGACAAATTTGACAAAAATGCATATCAGAGTATGGGACTTGATGCTAACAACTAGTTTTTAAAAACCCCGAAGAAACATGTTAAAGTTTCAATTCCATATCTGCATTAATTTTTGGGGATGGTAACTTGCATGAAAACTTTAACCAAATTTTCTAAGTCAAAAGGGGGGTAATTTGCTCAAAAACATTTAAAGAGTTATGGAATTTGACCCGTGGGGTTGGGAAACGACCTAAAAAAAAGAAAAAATAATTTAAAAGCTATAGCCTTTGGTAAAGCTGTTGTACTTGCACGAAAATTTAAAACCGGGTTTTTCAAAGAAAAAAGGGGGGCAAAATTTTTGCCCAAAAACATTAAAGTTTTGGGACTTATTAAAACAACTAGTTTTATCCCCCAGAAGACACATGTCAAGTTTAATTCCTACTGCATTAGTTTTGGAGAAAAACTTCTGAAAAACTAACCAGATTTTCTAAGTAAAAAAGGGGGCAAAATTGCTCAAAATACATGTCAGATTATGGACTTGGCCAGGAGCTGGGTAATTGATCTAGAAAAAGAAAAAAATTTCAAATAAATATCTTTAGTAATAGCTTAGTCTTGCCGCAAAACTTTAACCAAAAATTTTCAAAGTAAAAAAGGGGGGGGGCATAAGGGGCCAAAATGAAGGCCCAGGTTAGGGGACTTGGTGCTAAAAACTATTTTATAACCCCGAAGACCTTTTGGAAGTTTCAGTTCAATATCTAAATTATTTTGGGAAAGAAAAATTCTCAAAAATTTTAACCAGAATTTTCTAAGCCCAAAAGGGGGGCATAATTTCTCAAAATACATGTTAGAGTTATGGAATTTTGACCAGTGTGTTGGAAATGACCAGAAAAAAAATAAAAAATTTCAAAGCTAAGCCAAAAATGTAGCTGATTACTTCATGCAAAAATTTAACCAAAGTGTGACCCGACGCCGACGCCAGGGGGAGTAGAATACAGACAATTCTTCGAATAGTCGGAAAAACTCTCCCGCAATCAAGGGTACTCACTGAAGGTTATATTTTCATACACAAACGTTCAAAGGCAGGCAATGACACAGCCAGTCAGTGTTTTGCACCATCAATCGAGGAAATAAGAGGGCCAAGATGGTCCCAAGTCTGGTCACTCACCCGAGAAACACACAACAGTGTAAACATGTTTGACCTAGTGATTTAATGGAAACAAATACTCTAATTTTCATTAAGGTTGGACCAAAAATGTGGTCTCTTCAGTGTAAACAAGTATTTTCTTCAATTTGACTTAGTTTTTGAGCTCAGATGACCTACATTCAAACAAGGCCTAGATTTGATGAAGGCAATCATTCCGACCAAATTTCATAAAAACAGACTTATTATTACCTGAAGATGGAATAATTATTAAATCTGGAATGGACATATTTTGGGTTTTGAGTGTTAGTCTCCCAACTAAGTGATAAAAATAGTTTCAACATATATTCAGGAACTAATCCAAAAGATATAAAATAAATTATTAATTAAACTAAGAAATAGGGCAAAAATGTAAAACGTTATATTAAATTACATACCTTTCACAAAATCCATTCATAACTTTAACATGTAGACTATTTAGTCCCCTTGTATAACTATTGCTTTTTTCAAAAGGTCCTTTTGTAATATGTTTTTCCCGAAATGATATTTTTACAGTTCCAGTTCAGGTTTTATCCACTGAAGATTTAATTTTAACATACTGATTTAGTCAGTTGATGCATGTTTTGCTTCCCTTTAAACACAAACCACATAATACTATGACACACGAAATGCAACTTTTGAAGCTTTATTTTTGCTTAAATTATTAAGCTGCTTCCCTTCAAACGTAATTTCACAGGTAATATTGACTACAAGTAATTGGTGGGTGGTGTAAAAAGAAACATAACCATTGTAGTAAAAAAATTACAAATTAAAATGAAGAAAAACTATGCTCCCTTCCCACCCCCTCCTTCATCTGTGTATATAAAGGATACTGTTTAAGAGACTGATCGGTTTTCTTTCGCATTAAAACTAAAAAAAAATCATGTCTACAAATAGAAAAATTAACTTTGCAGTAATCTGGAAAGAATTACCATATCCTGGAAAAACAAAGAACATACAAAAAACGAGTGGAAAGAAACTGGTTCCTACATACATGTTGGATGCGTACATTCAGAACGTATTCATGAAAGAGGTTGGGTGGAAAAACCGGGAACGTGTGCACCCGAATATTCCTTTCGTTTTTAGAGAAGAAGAGTATTTGGACGCTTAAAGTTTGTTAATGATGTTAAGAAAACTTTACGCAAGGAAAAATTTGCGCCTACTTGAAGCTGGATGCGTGCATAACAGCGATACTCGTTTATCAAGGAAGAAAAGTATTGGATAAACTATACATGAACTTGTTTTGTTTTTTTTGTGTGTTTGTGAGGGAAAATTGAAAAAGAAATATTGTACAGTTTTGTAGAATAACATAGTGAGCATGACCCACCTTGGAAGTTACTAAATTTTAAACAATATACGGATGCGTCTCAGATCAGGCAATTAAAACCAGTAACCATGACACTTTAATAAACATTTTTTTCCTCTAAAAATATACAGCATATGAAGCAATCTGTAATTATTATCAGAAGCAGAAACTAGTTTCATAAAATAATCACTGCAGTATAGAGAGAGAGTAGGTAAAATAGTTAGGTGTTGTTTTACACAATTTTATGAGAGTTTAACAGTTTTGATCGGGCGACGCATGTTATATAGATGCAATACTTGTGATATTTTGTATATCATATATATATATATATATATATATATATATATATATATAGCATGTATGTGCTATATATTCGATCTAGATGTAAAAAAAGTACGTCACTAAGTATATAATGTACACACAGTGAAAACTATACAGTAAAAATAGGAAGAAATTGAGTGCTAGTTTTCCAAGGTAAAGATCAGCCGTAGTCAGGCGGTGTACACTACCTCCCTTATCAACACAATCCTATGGAAAAAAAAGAATAATTTTTCTATAGCGTGCTAAACTTACACCGAAAGATTACGTACCTTAATTCTACCCTCACTAGAATAATGTTTATTCATAATAAGAAATTATACATGATAGAAAAAAAGTTGATACTAGTACGATGTGATCCACGTGTAATAAAAGTAAAAAGTTATAATATGAATGGAAAAATAACAAAATATTACAATACAAGAAGAAATACACACACATATATATTATGAACTGGAAGTGCTGTATCGGGAAAACAAATTAAAACACATTGTTTAAACAGCTCTTGCTGTACGGTAGGTGCTCACTGAAAGCAAGAGAATGTGTTTATAAAGGTAACCAATCCTTGTGATTTACTCAAGTGGTCGACCAATCGTATTTTATTACAAGTAATTGGTGGGTGGTGTAAAAAGAAACATAACCATTGTAGTAAAAAAATTACAAATTAAAATGAAGAAAAACTATGCTCCCTTCCCACCTCCTCCTTCATCTGTGTATATAAAGGATACTGTTTAAAAGACTGATCGGTTTTCTTTTGCATTAAAACTAAAAAAAAATTATGTCTCCAAATAGAAAAATTAACTTTGCAGTAATCTAGAAAGAATTACCATATCCTGGAAAAACTAAGAACATACAAAAAACGAGTGCAAAGAAACTGGTTCCTACATACATGTTGGATGCGTACATTCAGAACATATTCATGAAAGAGGTTGGATGGAAAAACTGGGCACGTGTGCACCCGAATATTCCTTTCGTTTTTAGAGAAGAAGAGTATTGGGACGCTTAAAGTTTGTTAATGATGTTAAGAAAAACTTTACGCAAGGAAAAATTTGCGCCTACTTGAAGCTGGATGCGTGCATAACAGCGATACTCATTTATCAAGGAAGAAAAGTATTGGATAAACTATACATGAACTTGTTTTTTTTTTTGTGTTTGTGAGGGAAAATTGAAAAAGAAATATTGTACAGTTTTGTAGAATAACATAGTGAGCATGACCCACCTTGGAAGTTATTAAATTTTAAAAAGTATACGGATGCATCTCAGATCAGGCAATTAAAACCAGTAACCATGACACTTTAATAAACATTTTTTTCCTCTAAAAATATAGAGCATATGAAGCAATCTGTAATTATTATCAGAAGCAGAAACTAGTTTCATAAAATAATCACTGCAGTGTAGAGAGAGAGTAGGTAAAATAGTTATGTGTTGTTTTACACAATTTTATGAGAGTTTAACAGTTTTGATCGAGCGACGCATGTTATACAGATTCAATACTTGTGATATTTTGTACATCATATATATATATATATATATATATAGCATGTATGTGCTATATATTCGATCTAGATGTAAAAAAAGTACGTCACTAAGTATATAATGTACGCACAGTGAAAACTATACAGTAAAAGTAGGAAGAAATTAAGTGCTAGTTTTCCAAGGTAAAGATTAGCCGTAGTCAGGCGGTGTACACTACCTCCCTTATCAACACAATCCTATGGAAAAAAAAGAATAATTTTTCTATAGCGTGCTAAACTTACACCGAAAGATTACGTACCTTAATTCTACCCTCACTAGAATAATGTTTATTCATAATAAGAAATTATACACGATAGAAAAATAGTTGATACTAGTACGATGTGATCCACTGGTAATAAAAGTAAACAAGAGGGTCATGATGACCCTGAATCGCTCACCTGAGTAATATGAGCCACATGTTTCAAATGGCAAACTGACGCTAAAATATTAGAAAGTAGGTCAGTAGGTCACATTCATGGTCACTGAAAGTCAGTTTTAAGACTGGTATGCAAAAACCATATATGTCATCCAAATTTAAGGCTGTATCTTAAAAAACAAGGAAGTAGGTCAGTAGGCCAAGGTCACAGTCAAGTGATCCCTAATCGCTTGGGTCATCAGGTAATTATAATTAAACAGTCTAGGAAATATGACCTGATAATTTTTTAAAGTATTTTTCCTATATAACTCATGATTATAACAAGTGACCCGCAGGGCAGGGCCTCTTTTAACCCCAAAGGGCATAATTTGAACAAACTTGTTAGAGATCCACCTGGCAATGTTACACACCAAATATCATATGCATAGGCCTTGAACTTTCAAACAAGAAGATTTTTATCTTTTTTTCCTTTATAAGTCTATGTTAAACTTGTTACCCCAAAGGCAGAGCCTCTTTTCATGCTAGGGACATAATCTGAACAATTTTGGTAGAGAAACACTAGGAAAGGCAACATACTTAATATCAAAAGCCTAGGCCTTGCAGTTTCAGGCAAGAAGTTTTTTAAAGTTTTTTTCCAACATGTCTATGTAAAACCGGAGACCACGGGGGCAGGGCCTCTTTTCACCCCAGGGGCATAATTTCAACAATATTGGTAGAGGACCACAAGGCAATGCTACATACAAAATATCAAAGGCCTAGGTCATGAGGTTTTAGACAAGAAAAATTTTAAAGTTTTTTACTATAGAAGTCTATGTAAAACTTGTGTCCCTCGGGGCGGGGCCTCTTTTCACCCCAGGGGCATAATGTGAACAATCCTGATAGATGACCATTAGATAATGTCACATGCCAAATATTGAGGCTCTACGCCATGTGGTTTTCGACAAGAAGATTTTTAAAGTTTTTCCTTTTGGTTGCCATGGCAATCAAAGTTCTGCATGGAATTCAATTCTCTGAACAATTTTGAAAGGGGACCACCCAAGGATCATTCCAGTGAAGTTTGGTGTAATTCTGTCCAGTGGTTTTCAAGAAGACTTTTTTAGACAAGAGGACCATGATGGTCCTGAATCGCTTACCTATCCCCACATGACCCAGTGTTGAACTGAGTATGACGTCGTTATTTCTATTATTTGACATAGTGACCTAGTTTTTGAGCATATGTGACCTAAATATCATCAAGATAAAAAATTCTGACCAATTTTCATGAAGATCCATTGAAAAATATGGCCTCTAGAGAGGTCACAAGGTTTTTCTATTATTTGACCTAATGACCTAGTTTTTGAAGGCACGTGACCCACTTTTAAACTTGACCTAGATATCATCAAGGTGAACATTCTGACCAATTTTCATGAAGATCTTGTGAAAAATATGGCCTCTAGAGAGGTCACAAGGTTTTTCTATTTTTAGACCTACTGACCTAGTTTTTTACCGCACATGACCCAGTTTCGAACCTGACCTAGATATCATCAAGGTGAACGTTCTGACCAATATTCATGAAGATCTCATGAAAAATATGGCCTCTAGAGAAGTCACAATGTTTTTCTATTTTTAGACCTACTGACCTAGTTTTTAACCCCACGTGACCCAGTTTCGAACTTGACCTAAATATCATCAAGATGAACATTCTGACCAATATTCATGAAGATCTCTGAAAAATATGGCCTCTAGAGAGGTCACAAGATTTTCCTATTTTTAGATCTACTGACCTAGTTTTTAACCCCACGTGAACCAGTTTGAACTTGGCCTAGATATCATCAAGGTGAACATTCTGACCAATTTTCATGAAGATCTTTTGAAATATATGGCCTCTAGAGAGGTCACAAGGTTTTTCTATTTTTAGACCTACTGACCTAGTTTTTGATGGCACGTGACCCAGTTTTGAACTTGACCTAGATATCATTTACGCACGGACGCACGCACGGACGCCGGACGCTGCGCGATCACAAAAGCTCACCATGTCACTTTGTGACTGGTGAGCTAAAAAGTTATAATATGAATCACACTGGTTATTCGGGTACCTACTCGTGTGAGCGATACCGCCCTCGTGTGATTAATGTACATGTTGGTGAACAGGAAATTCACACCTATAACACGTAATTATTCCGTATTTTACTGAAGATTTGAAAAGTTTTAGTATTAAATGTGTAAGATCATACCTTAACTATATCCATGTCAAATATCTATCTCAAAAATCTGAATAACTGTGAAAAAAAAAAAATATGTTTTTTTTGTCGCGAAAATGAAGGTATTTTAAGGCGATGGTATATATTTTCACCATTAATGGTATTATTTCTGATTATATATGGAATTTTTTGTTATAAATGAAAAGCAGTCATTCTGTGTATTAGCCATTGCTTTCATTTCACAAAAACTTGAAGCACAGTAAAATTAGATAGATTTTTTCGAAGACAGTGTGTAGAAAATAAGTTACCTCTGACGATGTACCATGGTACCATCCTCGTTGTTTTTGTCAATCCAGCGGATACTGCCTCGTTATTGAAATGAACATTATATTGACGCAGACCCCTTTTCTAAAATTTAGCGATAATATGCAATGACCAGCTAGGATAAAGATAAAACTTTGGTCTTTTATACTCTCCTGGGCTACTGGAAGCAGCCTATCCGAAGAAAAACTTCTCACATAATTTCTTCAAGTTCGCTTTCAAGATCCACCTACATAGACACATTCTTAGGTGTATTTTCAATTGAATATTGCGACTTCCGTACGTTTTGTCTTGTTATTTAAGTTGCTTCGTTTGAGTAGTCGGAGAAGTCAGTAGTAATAAGATCCTTATTTCCCCATTTTTTTTGTGCGAAAATTCGTGTAGAACAAGTGCATTAATCACACCTTTTTACTGCTGGAATACATAATGACTGAGCTATGTAAATGAGATGAGATATGTTTATACACTTCACATACAAGTTTTGCAGATCGAAACCAAAAGTAGGGGGTTTATTTTGCGGACAGGAGCATATACGCGCCATTTTAGGGTAGCAAACCACAACTGACCGGCATTTTACTGGGAACTATTCAGCTCCCTCTTTATTTTTATTGTTACTTTAACTTATGATAGAACTTTCATGAAAATAGGTGTTGGAAAAAGTGATGTTCTATTAAGGTAGGTAAAGAGGGCATGAAGTTTAGTAGGTCTGCAGGTTTGTCGAACAATTCAAGCCTCGAGCAATTTGCTTATCACCCAACTGTTGAAAGCAGAGCTAAAATGGTGGGAAATGAAAAGAAAAAAAGAAAGCGACGAGAAATTTTGCTTGTTTTTGGTAACCATTTGTACATTATTTCAAAGTTATTACAGCTCGTCTGATACTTAGACTTTAACAAAATGTAATCTTACCTGTCTTATAGTCTGTTGCTAATTCTGTATTGCAAATGGTGATTATGAATCTAAAGGCAGTAATCTAAAGTAAAAAAAAAAAACAAAAAAAACAAAACAATCTGCTCTTGTATTGTGCCATTGTAGATAACAAGAAAGCGTTTGATTCTGTCACTGTATGTGTTTATGGAATAAATTACTACAGCATAGCATTGATAGGAAAGTCTTTAAGGCTGTATATTATGCAATATATGATAAATCCAAATCTTGTATAAAGAGTAGCCAATTTGAGTCTATCAAATTTCTTTATTAGCTCAACTGGTGTGCGACAAGGTGAAAATTTATCTCCAATATTATTTTCTGTTTTTCTAGAATGATTTAGTCTCGTATATGTCTAATTATTGTTCAGGACTAGTAGAATTATCAAACAATGTATAGGACCTGCTAAGTGATGATATTTCAGAAACGTTCTTCAAGCTATTTTTGTTATGCAGATGATACAGTGTTATTTGCAGAATCTTAAAATGATTTACAATCTGCATTAAATGTATGTCAGAATATTATGATATTTGGAAACTTACAGTTAATTCAAATAAAACTAAGGTTGCTTTTTTCTCAAGTGGAAAAGTACAAAATAAGTTTACCTTTTGTTATGATAATGCTGCACTGGAAGTAGTAGATGACTTCAGTTATCTAGGAATTAAATTTAACTACAATGGTAACTTCAATAAAACTAAGATATATTTGGTTGATCAAGCTAGAAAGGCTATGTATGCTCTGTTGAAGAAAAAAATGTAGGAAGTTGCAGCTTAGTATTGATTCAGTTACATTCATTTGAGTCTGTGGTTCAACCAATATTATTGTATGGAACAGAGGTATGGGGATGTGGTAATGTTAGCATTGTCAAAAGTTTTCAGCTTAAATTTTTGCATACATTACTGAAGGTTAAAAAGTCAGCACCTTATGTCATGGTTTTTGGTGAGCTTGGGGTATTACCAATAGATATTATAACTAGAAATCGAATATTGAACTGTTGGTGTACAATTTATTAAATGGTAAACAAGAAAAGATAAACTGTATACTTTACAGGTTCATGTATAGACTCCATCAGCAAAATGTAAATTATTGTTCTTGGATTTCATATGTAAAAGAATCTTTAGAACAACTTGGATCTGCTGAATTCTGGTTGAATCAGTCAGTATACTTTCACCAGTGTATTTCCGCAATATTCTTATTTTAGAATGTCCCTACATTGGTTTGGACAGAGTAAAATATATACCAAATGACTTAAAGTGGCATTATGCGCATCTTACTGCACATAGTGTGTTTTTGGTGAATGTTTTATAAAAGCAATTTTCGGTTGCTGTGCATTTAAATGTGTTAAATTAACGATAATGCCGCATAAGTATTTGAAGTTGATGCTCTAGAAATAAAGAAATCAGACTAATAAGATAATAGTTTTTTTCTTCAGTCTTCTAAGCAGTGATCTCCCTTACCTATAGGTAGAGATTTCTCTAGTTGAAGGGAAGCAACTCCCGCATGCAGTTTGACTTTTCTTAAAATGACTGCCCCAGTCAAAATAAGAAAAGTCATATTTGGAAAGTAATTATCTTGTACTGGTAACAGGAAGAGTTTGTTATATTGGGTTAAAAGCTGTAATTTCCTTCACCCTTTTTTTCTCACACATCTACTTCAGCTTGATTTGTACTTGAAAAATGCGCATTTTTCCACTTTAACTGTCAAATGTAATGTCATTTCAACGTTTATTTCAAAGTAATGATAGTACTCTTCTTTTTAAGTTAGCATTGTTTGTACAGAAAATACTTCAAATTTTTAGGTAGGGATAGGCCTTTGTCACTGGCAGTTATTTGCTGGCCAGTTAAAACTAGAACTGTCACAGGAGTGACTCATACCCCCACCATACGGTCTTGTCACAGAAGAATGGCAACCATAAGAAATCTTAAAAATACTTTGGAGTACTTCATCCTGGGCTTCCACATATAAGTAATACTAGTATAATACTAGTATAGTAATACTAGTAAATATATCAAATCTCTAATATTAGAGATACACTAAAAGTGAATACAAAAAAAATGTCTTACCGACCCATGTTACCACAGAAAAATGTTTTTACTTTTTACATAGGACTTATTATAAAAAAGTTAGAAAAATACCTAAAATATTGAAAATCTAAAAATAGGATTTCTAAAAATAGACTAATTCATGGAATTTAAGGGGAAGAAACTCAGTACAAAAGTTAAAAAAAGGTTACTTTCCTTTGGCTCTAAGCCAATCAGAATGAGATATAGTGAAAATACATCAAAATTAACCTTAAATTCTAGGTAAAAGGGGACACAATTCAAGACAAATTAGTGTCAGAGTTATGCACCTTGTGTCACATGATGTGGGTGATGAGGTGGAACATCTATTTTAAGTCTGAATCAAATCCATTCAGTAGTAACTGAGATAAAGTGAAAATACATCAAAATTAACCTTAAATTCTAAGTAAAAAGGGGCATAATTCATGAAAAATTGGTGTCAGAGTTATGCACCTTGTGTCACATGATGTGGGTAATGAGGTGGAACATCTATTTTAAGTTTGAATCAAATCCATTTTGTAATAATTGAGATATAGTGAAAATACATCAAAATAAACCTTAAATTTATAGTAAAAGGGGACATAATTCATAAAAAATTTATGTCAGAGTTAAGCACCTTATGTCACATCATCTGGGTGATGAGGTGGAACAACTATTTAAAGTTTTAATCAAATCCATTTAGTAATAACTGAGATATAGCGAAAATACAACAAAATTAACCTTAAATTCTAAGTAAAAGGGGACATAATTCATGAAAACTTGGTGTAAGAGTTATGCACCTTGTGTCACATGATGTGGGCACATGATGTGGGTGATGAGATGGAACATCTATTTTAAGTTTGAATCAAATCCATTCAGTAGTAACTGAGATATAGTGAAAATACATCAAAATCAACCTTAAATTCTAAGTAAAAAGGGGCATAGTTCATAAAAAAAATGGTGTCAGAGTTATGCACCTTGTGTCACATGATGTGGGTGATGAGGTGGAACATCTATTTTAAGTTTGAATCAAATCCATTTAGTAATAACTGAGATATAGTGAAAATACAACAAAATTAACCTTAAATTCTAAGTAAAAGGGGACATAATTCATGAAAACTTGGTGTCAAGAGTTATGCACCTTGTGTCACATGATGTGGGTGATAAGGTGGAACATGTATTTTAAGTTTGAATCAAATCCATTTGGTAATAACTGAGATAATAGATTTCGGGACGCGACGGGACGGGACGCGACAAAACTGACTCCTATATACCCCCCTCAAACATGTTTGGTGGGGGTATAACAATGTATTCAACCTGGTTAATTCTAAATGTACACCATCTTCTATTTTTAGCTTACAAAATATTTGTATCAGATCTATTATGACTGTAAAACGACTGTTTTATTTCATGGATTAGTGTTTGTTTTGTTAAATTTGTTGTTATTATAATGCTGATGCCGTATGGGCCTAGTTATAAATAAAATTTTGAAATCTTGAATATCACAGATTTCCTGCCTAGACGTACATTTAACGTTTACAAACGCTGTGAGGAGTGTTTAAACAAACACTAAAAAGAGATAGAATCTGATACCCAGACTATATATCTGCTTCTGTTTCTTCAGTTAGTCACCTGTAAGACATACAGTAGTGTATATTGTATGCACTTGTAAACAAGTCGCGTAATTAGCACTACCTTAATGGAGGGTGCGCCTATGAACAGAAGCGAATATTACAAGATACGATAAAAGGCAGATTTATGAAGCTGGAGCATCTCCCTAACGAATATATGCCCAGAGAGAGGGTCCACTTTCCCTTTCAGGAAGAAAAAGAAGGTCTTAACATAAGCACTTAATTTTGCTCGGTTTGCGACAAATTTGGTCGTTTTCATAATGAGACTGAAGGAGAAAAAGAAGAACTTCAAGAAGGCAAGGTGATAGAATGCGTAGAATAGAGGGTGAGTGTGAGGGAAGATTTAATATTGGTGAAATACTGCTAACACGGTCCACTCCCATTCTTTGCATCTTCAAAGTTAAAATTCTAATCAAATAGATCTACTAAAGGTCGGGTTTCACATTTTCAGTTCTTATTTCCAGATCCTCAAAGCAATTACCTTCAATTGCGTTTATTTAGTGTACCGTATGCGGAAGCAATCGCTGCGGGGAGTTTTATAAATGTTCATTGACATAACGAGGACGGTACCCATGTGCAAACGGGTAGGTATCTTTGTTTATTTTCATCCATCGTCAGAGGTACCATCAAAAACAGCAACAGGATGCATATAATTGAAATTTTATCAACAAAAAGAACTTGCAGGTACATGATCCAAACGTTTTGTAGTCGAGTATGTATAGTTCTTCCAAGGTGAGTGGCAAATTCAGTTATCTCAACTTTGAACAAAGAAAAATACGTCTCAAAACGTCAAAATACATGAATTTCGCTACATTTCTTCAAATTTTATTGTCATATCAATATTATTGAGGACTGATATTTTCACCAGTGCGAATTAATCCGCCTCGGACGAATCTGTCTTTAAAATATTCAACATTCTTAAATATGTGTCATACGTTGGCATTCTTTTTATATACCTTAAACAACCTACATGTACATAAATCACACGAGGGCGGTATCGTTCACACGAGTAGGTACCCGAATAACCAGTGTGTGAATGGAAAAATAACAAAATATTACACTACAAGAAGAAATACACACACATATATATTATGAACTGGAAGTGCTGTATCAGGAAAACAAATTAAAATACATTGTTTAAACAGCTCTCGCTGTACGGTAGGCGCTCACTGAAAGCAAGAGAATGTGTTTATAATGGTAACCAATCCTTGTGATTTACTCAAGTGGTCCACCAATCCTATTTTACTACAAGAAATTGGTGAGTGGTGTAAAAAGAAACATAATTATTGTTGTAAAAAAAAATTACAAATTAAAATGAAGAAAAACTATGCTCCCTTCCCACCCCCTCCTTCATCTGTGTATATAAAGGATACTGTTTAAGAGACTGATCGGTTTTCTTTCGCATTAAGACTCAAAAAAAATCATGTCTACAGATAAAAAAATTAACTTTGCAGTAATCCGGAAAGAATTACCATATCCTGGAAAAACTAAGAACATACAAAAAAACGAGTGGAAGGAAACTGGTTCCTACATACATGTTGGATGCGTACATTCAGAACGTATTCATGAAAGAGGTTGGATGGAAAAACCGGGAACGTGTGCACCCGAATATTCCTTTCGTTTTTAGAGAAGAAGAGTATTGGGATGCTTAAAGTTTGTTAATGATGTTAAGAAAAACTTTACGCAAGGAAAAATGTGCGCCTACTTGAAGCTGGATGCGTGCATAACAGCGATACTCGTTTATCAAGGAAGAAAAGTACTGGATAAACTATACATGAACTTGTTGTTGTTTTTTTTTTGTGTTTGTGAGGGAAAATTGAAAAAGAAATATTGTACAGTTTTGTAGAATAACATAGTGAGCATGACCCACCTTGAAAGTTATTAGAAGTATATGGATGCGTCTCAGATCAGGCAATTAAAACCAGTAACCATGACACTATCTGTAACGTGTTTGCGCCTACTGACAACATTAAATCTGGAAACGGGAGCACCGAGAACAAGGCAAATAGTGAAAATTGCAGACTTATTCGTCAGGGATATATAGACAAGTATTTGCTCGTTGGTGAACTACGTATAAAAAAATTCATTTTCAAATGAAGTGACTGAAAATCGGTTCTGTTTATTGTGTTTTTTTTTCGCATTATGGTTATAATTAAAATTATTTGTTGCGTAAAACATTTGTACTTTTTGTCTCAATAATGTATATTATAATACATGTAATAATTATGCAATAAAAAACTAACTATAAATATGCAAACAGCGTTACTTATGATATTGAAATATACAACACTATGTTCAAAAAGCTACTTTCAAATTGCTTAATTGAATTTTTGACCGTTTATATATATTTCTTTGTGGAATTATGACTTAATTGAAAGAAAAATAATGATAACTGAGAAATGGCACGACTTCTACATATCATGATAAAAATCCCTATTATTGCTGGAAAAAAAAAAGATAAAATAATATCAAAAGCGACCTACCACTACATTACATCTTTTAAAGTTGTAAAAATAAATTTTAAAATACACATGAGTGGAATTGCGCGTTTAAAGACAGTTTAATCTGAACAAAACACTCTTTTGAATAATGAAATACTGTATATAATCAGTAGAAAACTCATTTGCGTTCGCCTATTTTTTTTTTTTTTTCTTTTTGTTATAATAATACACTACTGACTGAAATATTTTGTCATTTTACAGAGAATAATGGCGAAAATGACAGAACAACCAGTAGCTCGGAAATACCATCAACCAGTGTGGAAATTCCTTCTACGAGTGAAACGTCCTCTGACATAATTACAATTTCGAGCGACAAGGAAGATGATGCAAACCGCCGCGAAAACGCTTTAAGGGAGTAAAATGTTTTCACATGTTGAGAAAAAAATTCTCGCAGAAAGACTGGGAGAACAGGGAAAAAGTGTTTCAAAGTGAACTACAACAGTCATTAAACAAGAGGACCATGATGGTCCTGAATCGCTCACCTCTTCCCACATGACCTAGTTTCGAGTATGATGTCGTTTTTTCTATTATTTGACATAGTGACCTAGTTTTTGAGCTCATGTGACCCAGTTTTGAATTTGACCTAGATATTATCAAGATAAAAATTCTGACCAATTTTCATGAAGATCCATTGAAAAACATGGTCTCAAGAGAGGTCACAAGGTTTTTCTATTATTTGACCTATTGACCTAGTTTTCTAAGGTACGTGACCCTGTTTTGAACTTTACCTAGATATCATCAAGGTGAACATTCTCACTAATTTTCATGAAGATCTCATGAAAAATATGGCCTCTAGAGAGGTCACAAGGTTTTTCTATTTTTATACCTACTGGCCTAGTTTTTGACCGCACATGACCCAGTTTCGAAACTGGCCTAGATATCATCAAGGTGAACATTCAGATCAATTTTTATGAAAATCCATTGAAAAATATGGCTTCTAGAGAGGTCAAAAGATTTTTCTGATTTTAGACCTACTGACCTAGTTTTTGATCGCAGCTGACCCAGTTTCAAACTTGATCTAGATATCATCAAGATGAACATTTAGACCAACTTTCATACAGATCCCATGAAAAGTATGGCCTCTAGAGAGGTCACAAGGTTCTTTTTATTATTTGACCTACTGACCTATTTTTTTAAGGCATGTGACCCAGTTTCAATCTTCATCTAGAAATCATCAAGGTGAACATTCTGACTAATTTTTATGAAGATCCATTCAAGGGTATGGCCTCTAGAGAGGTCACAAGGTTTTTCTATTTCCAAACCTACTGACCTAGTTTTTGACCACAGTTGACCCAGTTTCAAACCTGACCTATGTATCATCAAGATAAACATTCAGACCAACTCTCATAAAGATCCCATGAAAAACATGGCCTCTAGAGAGGTCACAATGTTTTTTCATTATTTGACCTACTGACCTAGTTTTTGACAGCACGTGACCCACTTTCGAACTTGACTTAGATATCATCAAGATGAACACTCTGACCAATTTTTATGGAGACCCATTCACAAGTATGGCCGCCTCTCGAGAGGTCACAAGGTTTTTCTATTTTTAGACCTACTGACCTAGTTTTCGACCGCATGTGACCCAGTTTCGAACCTGACCTAGATATCATCAAGATGAACATTCAGACCAACTTTCATACAGATCCCATGAAAAAAATGGCCTCTAGAGAGGTCACAAGGTTTTTCTATTATTTGACCTACTGACCTAGTATTTAATGGCACGTGACCCAGTTTCGAACTTGTCCTAGATATCATCAAGGTGAACATTCTGACCAATTTTCATGAAGATCTTGTGAAATATATGGCCTCTAGAGAGGTCACAAGGTTTTTCTATTTTAAGACCTACTGACCTAGTTTTTGACCGCACGTGACCCAGTTTCGAACCTGACCTAGATATCAAGATGAACATTCAGACCAACTTTCATACAGATCCCATGAAAAATATGGCCTCTAGAGATGTCACAAGGTTTTTCTATTATTTGACCTACTGACCTAGTTTTTATCAGCACGTGACCCACTTTCGAACTTGACCTAGATATCATCAAGATGAACATTCAGACCAACTTTCATACAGATCCCATGAAAAATATGGCCTCAAGAGAGGTCACAAGGTTTTTCTATTATTTGACCTACTGACCTAGTATTTAATGGCACATGACCCAGTTTCAAACTTATCCTAGATATCATCAAGGTGAACGTTCTGACCAATTTTCATGAAGATCTTGTGAAATATATGGCCTCTAGAGAGGTCACAAGGTTTTTCTATTTTTAGACCTACTGACCTAGTTTTTGACCGCACGTGACCCAGTTTCGAACTTGACCTAGATATCATCAAGGCGAACATTCTGACCAATTTTCATGAAGATCTTGTGAAATATATGGCCTCTAGAGAGGTCACTAGGTTTTTCTATTTTTAGACCTACTGACCTAGTTTTTATCAGCACGTGACCCAGTTTCAAACTTGACCTAGATATCATCAAGGTGAACATTCTGACCAATTTTCATAAAGATCCCATGAAAAATGTGACCTCTAGAGTGGTCACAAGGAAAAGTTTACGGACTGACGCACGCACGCACGCACAGACGACGGACACTGCGCGATCACAAAAGCTCACCTTGTCACTTTGTGACAGTGTGACAGGTGAGCTAAAAACGCTAGAGACGAGATTTGTCAGTGCACAATATGTCTCCAAAACGATAAACAGTACACCACAAGTCCTTGCGGACATACATATTGTAAGAAATGTGCAACAAAGTTCAGATCTAAATGAAAATGTTTTTTTTGTTTGTTTGTTTGTTTGTTTGTTTGTTTTGGGTTTAACGCCGTATTTCAACAGTATTTCAGTCATGTAACGGCGGGCAGTTAACCTAACCAGTGTTCCTGGATTCTCTACCAGTACAAACCTGTTCTCTGCAAGTAACTGCCAACTTTCCCACATGAATTATCAGAGGTGGAGGACTAATGATTTCAGACACAATGTCTTTTATCAAATAGTCACGGAGAACATACGCCCCGCCCGAGGATCGAACTCGCGACCCCGAGATCCGTAGACCAACGCTCTTACCTACTGAGCTAAGCGGGCGGGCTTGTTTTTTTTTTTTGTAGAAAACGTGTTAGATCAATTATAAAATGTATATTCTGAATTAGTTTGAACATATATATTATAATACGCTATGTACCTTATATGAAATAATAAAAAAAAAAAAATTCTGTTATCTTTTTTTTGTATTGCATTTTGATTAATCGCATACATCATTTTGTATTGCGAGCGAATAAAGTCGTTGTAAAAAATGACTTTTGTTCAAGGTTAATGATACACGAATATCATCGTCAAACATATCGCTAAAATTTCTGGACATATTATCCATATGTTTCTTCATTCCATCTCCTTGAAAGAAATTCCAAATATTCTCTAACCCTTGCAAAGTCGATATTGATGAAATGGGAATTAATAACAAATTTCCTCTATCATCATTATCGTCATCCCCGTCCTCACAAAGAACCCTATACAAACTAGAAGAATCTATCTGCCACGATATAGAACAAGAAATACCGAGAACGGCCCCGATAGCTGATGATATAGCTTCAAGTCATTCTTTGAAAATTGCATTTTCTGCGTACGAAAGGTGCTTGAAACGTCCTTCTATCCACGAGCATCGAATTGACACGAAAATTACATGATCTCGCAACGATAGTTCAGTGATAGTGAAGTCCTTCAGTAAATCGAGAATAGTTTCCGATACATGGGTAAAATGATGTTTTTCACTAGCACGAATAATTGTCAAATTATCATACAATAACCACAAAATTATCTCACGATCAGACTTCGATTTTGCACGTACGGTGAATAATGTCATATATTCCATCGCGGTCTGTACTGTATTGTAAAAAAAAACACTTATTTATACTCACACACACAAAAAAAAAAGAAAAAAAATAGCACGACAAATAATTATAAAAATAAATGGTATTTAAACATCTACATTCAAATAATCATTTCAAAAAAAAAAATCATGGAAGCACAAAAACGCATGGATATAAAACCTTCCTACAAACAAGAGGACCATGATGGTCCTGAATCGCTCACCTCTTTCCACATGACCCAGTTTTGAGTATGACGTCGTTTTTTTCTATTATTTGACATAGTGACCTAGTTTTTTAGCTCATGTGACCCAGTTTTGACCTTGACCTAGATATTATCAAGATAACAAGAGCTGTCTCCATAGGATGACACATGCCCCCGATGGCACTTTGAATGAATAGTTATGGCCGATGTTAGAGTTTAGGACCTTTGACCTACGGAGCTGGGTCTTGCGTGTGACACATCGTCTTACTGTGTCACACATTCATGCAGAGTTATTTTAAAATCCATGCATGAATGACAATGATACGGACCGGACATGCCCATCAATGCACTATCATGAAAAATGATCTTTAACGTCTAAGTGTGACCTTGACCTTTGAGCTACGGACCTGGGTCTTGCGCACTGCACGTCGTCTTACTGTGTTACACATTCATGCCAAGTTATTTGAAAATCCATCCATCGATGACAAAGATATTGACCGGACACGCCCATCAATGCACTATCCTTTAACGTCTAAGTGTGACCTTGACCTTTGAGCTATGGACCTGGGTCTTGCGCACTGCACGTCGTCTTACTGTGGTACACATTCATGCCAAGTTATTTGAAAATCCATCCATCGATGACAAAGATATGGACCGGACACGCCCATCAATGCACTATCCTTTAACGTCTAAGTGTGACCTTGACCTTTGAGCTACAGACCTGGGTCTTGCGCACTGCACGTCGTCTTACTGTGGTACACATTCATGCCAAGTTATTTGAAAATCCATCCATCGATGACAAAGATATGGACCGGACACGCCCATCAATGCACTATCCTTTAACGTCTAAGTGTGACCTTGACCTTTGAGCTACGGACCTGGGTCTTGCGCACTGCACGTCGTCTTACTGTGGTACACATTCACGCCAAGTTATTTGAAAATCCATCCATTGATGACAAAGATATGGACCGGACACGAAAATTGCGGACAAACCGACAGACTGACAGACCGACAGACAGACAGACGGTTCAAAAACTATATGCCTCCCTACAGGGGCATAAAAATTCTGACCAATTTTCAGGAAGATCCACTGAAAAATATGGTCTCTAGAGAGGTCAAAAGATTTTAATAATTTTAGACCTACTGACCTAGTTTTTGACAGCAGTTGACCCAGTTTCAAACTTGACCTAGATATCATCAAGATGAACATTCAGACCAACTTTCATACAGATCCCATGAAAAGTATGGCCTCTAGAGAGGTCACAAGCTTTTTTTATTATTTGACCTACTGACCTAGTTTTTTACGGCACTTGACCCAGTTTCAAACTTGACCTAGATATCATCAAGGTGAACATTCTGACCAATTTTTATGAAGATCCATTGAAAAATGTGGCCTCTAGAGAGATCAAAAGATTTTAATAATTTTAGACCTACATTTACTGACCTAGTTTTTGACTGCAGTTGACCCAGTTTCAAACTTGACCTAGATATCATCAAGATGAACATTCAGACCAATTTTCATACAGATCCCATGAAAAGTATGGCCTCTAGAGAGGTCAAAATGTTTTTTTTCTTATTTGACCTACTGACCTAGTTTTTTATGGCATGTGACCCAGTGTCAAAACTGATCTAGATATTATCGAGGTGAACATTCTGACCAATTTCTATGGAGATCCGTTCACAAGTATGGTCTCTAGAGAGGTCACAATGTTTTTCTATTATTAGACCTAGTTTTTGACCGCACATAACCCTGTTGCGAACTTGACCTAGATATCATCAAGAACAATTTTCATACATATCCCATGAAAAATATGGCCTTTAGAGAGGTCACAAGGTTTTTCTATTATTTGACCTACTGACCTAGTTTTTGATGGCACGTGATCCACTTTCAAATTTGACCTAGATATCATCAAGATGAACGTTCAGACCAATTTTCATACAGATCCCATGAAAAATATGGCATCTAGAGAGGTCACAAGGTTCATTTATTATTTGACCTACTGACCTAGTTTTTAACCGCAGGTGACCCATTTTCGAATTTAACCTAGATATCATCAAGGTGAACATTCTGACCAATTTTCATGAAGATCTCATGAAATATATGGCCTCTAGAGAGGTCACAAGGTTTTTCTATTTTTAGACCTACTGACGTAGTTTTTGACCGCACATGACCCAGTTTCGAACTTGACCTAGATATCATCAAGATGAACATTCAGACCAACTTTCATACAGATCCCATGAAAAATATGGCCTCTAGAGAGGTCACAAGGTTTTTCTATTATTTGACCTACTGACCTAGTCTTTGAAGGCACGTGACCCAGTTTCGAACTTGACCTAGATATTATCAAGGTGAACATTCTGACCAATTTTCATGAAGATCTTTGAAATATATGGCCTCTTGAGAGGTCACAAGGTTTTTCTATATTTAGACCTACTGACCTAGTTTTTGATGGCACGTGACCCAGTTTCGAACTTGACCTAGATATTATCAAGGTGAACATTCTGACCAATTTTCATGAAGATCTTGTGAAATATACGGCCTCTAGAGAGGTCACAAGGTTTTTCTATTTTTAGACCTACTGACCTAGTTTTTGACGGCACGTGACCCAGTTTCGAACTTGACCTAGATATCATCAAGATGGACATTCTGATCAACTTTCATAAAGATCCCATGAAAAATGTGAACTCTAGAGTGGTCACAAGCAAAAGTTTACGGACGCACGCACGCACGGACTGACAGACGGACGACGGACACCGCGCGATCACAAAAGCTCACCTTGTCACTTTGTGACAGGTGAGCTAAAAAAAAGCTACTGAATGGGTTTGGATTCACTATCGAAACTGTAAAATTCAGAACATTTTAAGAATAGATTTGGATTTTCAAGAAAAAAAAAAAACGCGGATAAATAATTCAACAGACTACTTGTTTTATGAAAACGGACTTTTAAGTTTCAAAAAAAAAAAAACAACTAGATTGTCGCACAGAATTAGCTTACATAGGACTAATATATCTGCAACCACTTTTCCAACTGCTGAAAATATGAATAAAGCAGATTGTAAGCATTCATTTCTTTGTTGTTAATATACGAGGAAAATATCATGATAATAAACATTTTTTTCCTCTAAAAATATAGAGCATATGAAGCAATCTGTAATTATTATCAGAAGCAGAAACTAGTTTCATAAAATAATCACTGCAGTATAGAGAGAGAGTAGGTAAAATAGTTAGGTGTTGTTTTACACAATTTTACGAGAGTTTAACAGTTTTGATCGGGCGACGCATGTTATATAGATGCAATACTTGTGATATTTTGTATATTATATATATATATATATATATATAGCATGTATGTGCTATATATTCGATCTAGATGTAAAAAAAGTACGTCACTAAGTATATAATGTACACACAGTGAAAACTATACAGAAACAAGAGGACCATGATGGTCCTGAATCGCTCACCTCTTCCCACATGACCCAGTTTCGAGTATGACGTCGTTTTTTCTATTATTTGACATAGTGACCTAGTTTTTGAGCTCATGTGACCCAGTTTTGAATTTGACCTAGATATTATCAAGATTAAAATTCTGACCAATTTTCACGAAGATCCATTGAAAAATATGGTCTCTAGAGAGGTCACAAGGTTTTTCAATTATTGGACCTGTTGACCTAGTTTTCAAAGGTACGTGACCCTGTTTTGAACTTTACCTAGATATCATCAAGGTGAACATTCTCACTAATTTTCATGAAGATCTCATGAAAAATATGGCCTCTAGAGAGGTCACAAGGATTTTCTATTTTTATACCTACTGGCCTAGTTTTTGACCGCACGTGACCCAGTTTCGAAACTGACCTAGATATCATCAAGGTGAACATTCAGATCAATTTTTATGAAGATCCATTGAAAAATGTGGCCTCTAGAGAGGTCAAAAGATTTTAATAATTTTAGACCTACATTTACTGACCTAGTTTTTGACTGCAGTTGACCCAGTTTCAAACTTGACCTAGATATCATCAAGATGAACATTCAGACCAATTTTCATACAGATCCCATGAAAAGTATGGCCTCTAGAGAAGTCAAAATGTTTTTTTTCTTATTTGACCTACTGACCTAGTTTTTTACGGCATGTGACCCAGTGTCAAAACTGATCTAGATATCATCGAGGTGAACATTCTGACCAATTTCTATGGAGATCCATTCACAAGTATGACCTCTAGAGAGGTCACAAAGTTTTTTCTATTTTTAGACCTACTGACCTAGTTTTTGACCGTACATGACCCTGTTTTCAACTTGACCTACATATCATCAAGATGAACATTCAGACCAATTTTCATACGGATCCCATGAAAAATATGGCCTTTAGAGAGGTCACAAGGTTTTTCTATTATTTGACCTTCTGACCTAGTGTTTTAAGGGACGTGACCCACTTTAAAACTTGACCTAGATATCATCATGGTGAACATTCAGACCAACTTTCATACAGATCCCATGAAAAATATGGCCTCTAGAGAGGTCACAAGGTTTTTCTATTATTTGACCTACTGACCTAGTTTTTGATTGCATGTGACCCACTTTCAAACCTGACCTAGATATCATCAAGGTGAACATTCCGACCAATTTTCATGAAGATCTCATGAAATATATGGCCTCTAGAGAGGTCACAAGGTTTTTCTATTTTTCGACCTACTGACCTAGTTTTTGACCACACATGACCCAGTTTCGAACTTGCCTAGACATCAACAAGATGAACATTCAGACCAACTTTCAAACAGATCCCATGAAAAATATGGCCTTTAGAGAGGTCACAAGGTTTTTCTATTATTTGACCTACTGACCTAGATTTTGAAGGCACGTGACCCAGATTCGTTCTTGACTTAGGTATCATCAAGGTGAACGTTCTGACTAATTGTCATGAAGATCTTGTGAAATATATGGCCTCTAGAAAGGTCACAAGGTTTTTCTATTTTTAGAACTAATGACCTAGTTTTTGACGGCACTTGACCAGTTTCGAACTTGACTAGTTTATCATCAAGAGAACATTCTGACCAATTTTCATGAAGACTTGTGAAATATATGGCCTTTTAGAAAGGTCACAAGGGGGTTTTTCTATTTTTAGACCTACTGGACCTAGTTTTTGGACGGCACGTGACCCAGTTCGATCTTGACTAGATATCATCAAGATAAACATTCTGACCAACATTCATAAAGATCCCATGAAAAATGTGACCTCTAGAGTGGTCACAAGCAAAAGCTTACGGACGCACGCACTCACATACGGACGAAGGACGACAGACACCGCACGATCACAAAAGCTCACCTTGTGACAGGTGAGCTAAAAAAGATATCCTGCGATCTCTCTCTCTCTCTCTCTCTTTTATTGCATTTCAATCACATAAACCATTTAGTATTGCAAGCGAATACGGTCGTTGTAAAAAATGACTTTTGTTCAATGTTAATGATACACGAGCATCATCATCAAACATATCGCTCAAAATTCTGGATATATTATCCACATGTTTCTTCATTCTATCTCCTTGAAAGAAATTCCAAATATTCTCTAACCCTTGCAAAGTTGATATTGGTGAAATGGGAATTGATAATAAATTTCCATCATCATCATCATCCCTGTCCTCACAAAGAACCTTATACAAATTAGAAGAATCTATTTGCCACGATGAAGAAAAAGAAGTACCGAGAACGGCCCTCATAGCTTTTGAGGCAAAAAAACCCCCATATTTTCCATAGCATGACAATATATAATCAGATGTAGGTATTCTTGACTTTATTAACAATACAATAATATAATTTTAAGGGCAAATACTTCACAGTATATCAAGAAATTAAACGGTATTAATTTTTGGAACTGCATATACCGACAACTGACATACGATTCAATATAGTCTTTTGAAATAATAACATTCAAAAATGTCTAATTAGTAAAAAAAAAAACAAAAAAAAACAACAGAAGAACATAAATTACATAATTTTTGACTGAAAGATTAATATCTACGAGAGAAAAACTATTTAAAAAGGAAAATTTTTTTAATGAAATAGTGTAACTTGCAAATTAGGCACTCATTGAAAGCTGGTGAGAGGGGCAAGGGAATGTGTACCTTTATTTAAGGGTAACGGGATATTTCTCAAGTATGTATCCTTGTAATTTACTCAAGTGGTCGGCCAATCTTATTTCACTACAAGTAATTGGTGGGCGGTGGAAAAAGAAACATAATTATTATGGATAATAATTATTGTAGTAAAAAAAAAAATACAAATTAAACGAAGAAAAATTATGGTTCCCCTCCCCCATATATATATTTATGTATAAGAATCAGTTTAAGAGATCAGTTTTGTTTTGCATTAAAACACTACGATATGTCTACGGATAGAAAAATTAATTTCACAATAATCCGCAAAGATTTGCCACATCATGGCAAAAATAAGGACAAGCCAAAATTAAAATGGAGTGGAAAGAAAAACTACCGAGTTATATGTTGGATGCGTACATAAACAATGTATTTATGAAACCAGCTGGAGAGAAAAATCCAAGGGCGTTTGAGTCCGCACGGGCTATTTTAGTAGATCCCACTGATCCTATGGAGAGGTATTCAGCAGCGCTAGCCATGTCGTTTCCTTCGACTGAGTCTATAGCTCCTCCGCGTGAAACTAGTACACCAGAGGTAAAGAAGAAGCTCCCACTGAAAAGAAAGGCTCCACAGACCGTAACCATGAACGTATAAATTCGATGTTCCTGTTATCTAAAGCATTTTTAAAAGGCATTGTTCACCCAAACATTCCGTTCGTTTTCAGAGAAGAGGAGTACTGGGACGATTAAAACGCCGAAAATTATGACAGAGCCTCAACCACCAGTAACTTGGAAATATGTAACCATCCACTAGTATGGAAATGCCTTCAACTAGTGGAACGTCTTCTGTCAGCGAGGAAGTAATTGTAATTTCGAGCGATAAGGAAGATAATTTATCACCGCCACCAAAGCGTTTCAAATGGATAAAAAAAAATTACAAGATGAAGAAGAAATTTCTGGAGAAAGACTGGGAGGACAGAGAGAAAATTTTTCAAACAACCGCTCAAAAACACTAGAGATGATATTTTTCAATGTACAATATGTCTTGAGAACGATAAACAGTATACCGCGATCCCTTGTGGGCATACATATTGTGAGAAATGTGCCATGAAAGTAAGGACTAAACTGAAATGTTTCTTCTGCAGAAAGCGTGTGAAATCAGTCGTAACAAGTTAATTCGATGAATTGGCATCCCCCGCCGAAAGGGTCAGAGTTGAGGAACGGCCAAAAAATATATCCAGCAAAAAGTTAAGAATGTTACCAAGAAGCAAATAATTTCATTAGTCAAAATCAAATTAAAAGAAAATGAATGGTTTGTTTGGGTGCGGGGTGGGGTGAGGATACAACAGTTTACATGCTGATTATAAATACTGATAGAAAACGAAAAATGAAAAAAAATTTGGGGGGGGGGGGGGGGGGAAGGGAAGGTGGTGAAACCAGGTGTTTGGACACAACATCACATGTTTATAAAAAAATGTTCATGAAAAGAATGAAAGAAGTTTAATGAAATTCTTCCAAATTAGTTGGTTGTTATGTACAAAATCTGTGGATTTTAAACAATTAAAGGGCAATAATATAGGGAAAATTGACCTATCGAAAAAAACTTGAAGGGCATCGTCGCAGTATCTTGGTTCATGTCTATTTCAAGTTTGATGAAATTCTACCTGCTAGTTACTGAGAAATGGCTGCAGACGAACATTTTTCATTAAATCAAGGGCAAAACTCTGAGGGAAATTGACCTATCAAAAAAAACTTGACGGGCATCAGCGCAGTATGTTGGTTCATGTTTATTTCAAGTTTCATGAAATTCTACCCGTTAGTTACTGAGAAATGGCTGCAGACGAACATTTTTTATTAAATCAAGGGCAATAACTCTGAGGGAAATTGACCAATCAAAAAAAAAAAAACTTCATGGGCATCATCGCAGTATGTTGGTTCATGTTTATTTCAAGTTTCATGAAATTCTACCAACTAGTTACTGAGAAATGGCTACGGACGGACTGACGGACGGAAAACGCCATTTCAATACCCCCTCCCGATTTCATCGGCGGGGGATAAAAAGTATATTCTAAATTACTTTGAAGACATATATATAGGCCAATTTTCAATTATATGCTATGTACCTTATATGAAATAAAACAAGAGGACCATGATGGTCCTGAATCGCTCACCTCTTCCAACATGACCCAGTTGTATGACGTCGTTTTTTCTATTATTTGACATAGTGACCTAGTTTTTGAGCTCATGTGACCCAGTTTTGAACTTGACCTAGATATTATCAAGATAAAAATTCTGACTAATTTTCATGAAGATCCATTGAAAAATATGGTCTCTAGAGAGGTCACAAGATTTTTCTATTATCTGACCTATTGACCTAGTTTTCGAAGGTACGTGACCCTGTTTTGAACTTTACCTAGATATCATCAAGGTGAACATTCTCACTAATTTTCATGAAGATCTAATGAAAAATATGGCCCTAGAGAGGTCACAAGGTTTTTCTTTTTTTATACCTTCTGGCCTAGTTTTTGACCGCACGTGAACCAGTTTCGAAACTGACCTAGATATCATCAAGGTGAACATTCAGATCAATTTTCATGATGATCCATTGAAAAATATGGCCTCTAGAGAGTTCAAAAGATTTTAATAATTTTAGACCTAATGACATAGTTTTTGACCGCAGTTGACCCAGTTTCAAACTTGACCTAGATATCATCAAGATGAACATTCAGACCAACTTTCATACAGATCCCATGAAAAGTATGGCCTCTAGAGAGGTCACAAGGTTTTTTATTATTTCACCTAACCTACTGACATAGTTTTTTAAGGCACGTGACCTGGTTTCAAACTTGACCTAGATATCATCAAGGTGAACATTCTGACCAATTTTCATGAAGATCCATTCAAGGGTATGGCCTCTAAGAGGTCACAACGTTTTTTCATTATTTGACCTACTGACCTACTTTTTGAAGGCATGTGACTCACTTTCGAACTTGACCTAGATATCATCAAGATGAACATTCTGACCAATTTTTATGGAGATCCATTCACAAGTATGGCCTCTAGAGAGGTCACAAGGTTTTTCTATTTTTAGACCTACTGACCTAGTTTTTGATGGCACGTGACCCAGTTTCGAACTTGACCTAGATATCATCAAGATGAACATTCTGACCAACTTTCATAAAGATCCCGCAAAAAATGTGACCTCTAGAGTGGTCACAAGCAGATGTTTACGGACGGACGGACGACGAACGCTGCGTGATCACAAAAGCTCACCTTGTCACTATGTGACAGGTGAGCTAAAAAGTTATAATATGAATGGAAAAATAACACAAGAGATCACAGAATGATCTTGGCGCCCACCAATGTGCCATTTTTGAGTGTTCTAAATTTCAAGTCTTAATGAATAGCTCAAGGTCAAATTTCATTTCCGTACACATCACTGTGCATGTGGTCCAAATTCGAAAGCTGTAGCTTGAGAAATGTGAAAGTAGGTCACTAGATCAATTTCAAGGACAAAGTTCTTTGTACACAAAACTATGCATGTACATCAAGTCTGCAGGCTGTAGTTTGAGAAATTTGAAAGTAGGTCACTAGGTCAATCTTAAGGTCAAAGTTTATTTCGGAACACAGAACTATGCATGTGGTCCAAATTTGAAGCCTGTACATTCAAAAATGTGAAAGTAGGTCACTAGGTCAATGTAAAGGTCAAGGTTTGTTTCGGTACACAAAACTATGCCTAAGGTCCAAATTTGAATGCTGTAGCTTGAGAAATGTGAAAGTAGGTCACTAGGTCAAAATCAAGGTCAAATTTCATTTCAGGACACGAAACTATGCATGTGGTCCAAATTTGAAGCCTGTACCTTCAAAAATGTGAAAGTAGGTCACTAGGTCAATGTCAAGATCAAAGGTTTTTACAGTGCATAAAACTATGCATGTGGTCCAAATTTGAAGGCTGTAGCTACAGAAATGTGAAAGTAGGTCACTAGGTCAAAATCAAGGTCAACTCATGTCAAGGTTCATCTTGCCACTCAAAACCATACATGTGGTCCAAATCTGAATGTTGTAGGTTATTGACAAGAAGATTTTAAAAGCTTTTCCCTTTACAAGTCTATATGAACCATGTGACCCCCAGGGCGGGGCCATATTTGACCCTAGGGGGATATTAATTGAACAAACTTGGTAGAGAACCACTAGATGATGCTACATTTACAGATGCCAAAGCCCTAGTCTTTGTGGTTGGGACAAGAAGATTTTCAAAGTTTTCCCTATATAAGTCTATGTAAACCATGTGACCCCCGGGGCGGGGCCATATTTGACCCTAGGGGGATAATTTGAAAAATCTTAGTAGAAAACCACTAAATGATGTCACATACAAAATATCAAAGCCCTAGGTCCTGTGGTTTTGAACAAGAGGTTTTTCAAAGTTTTTCCCTATATAAGTCCATATAAACCATTTGACCCCCGGGGCGGGGCCATATTAGACCCATGGGAAATACTTTGAATCATCTTGGTAGAGGACCACTAGATGATGCTTCATACCAAATATCAAAGCCCTAGGCTCTGTGGTTTTGGACAAGAAGATTTTCAAAGTTTTTCCCTATATAAATCTACATGTATGTAAATTATAGAAATAAACAAAGGGTTTAAAACTCATTCAAAAATTGTTGAACCAGTCTGATTTTCAGCGGACACAACTAGGGTAACCAATACATCATTCTGACAAAGTTTGGTCAAAATCCCCCTGGTAGTTTCTGAGGAGATGCGATAAGAGAAATTGTTAACGGAAGGACGGACGGACGGAATGACGGACGGACGGACGGAAGGACGACGGACCACGGACGCAGAGTGATTTGAATAGCCCACCATCTGATGATGGTGGGCTAAAAATATTACACTACAAGAAGAAATACACACATATATATTATGAACTGGAAGTGCCGTATTGGGAAAACAAATTAAAATACATTGTTTAAACAGCTCTCGCTGTACGGTAGGCGCTCACTGAAAGCAAGAGAATGTGTTTATAACTGTAACCAATCCTTGTGATTTACTCAAGTGGTCGACCAATCGTATTTTACTACAAGTAATTGGTGAGTGGTGTAAAAGGAAACATAACCATTGTAGTAAAAAAATTACAAATTAAAATGAAGAAAAACTATGCTCCCTTCCCACCCCCTCCTTCATCTGTGTATATAAAGGATACTGTTTAAGAGACTGATCGGTTTTCTTTCGCATTAAAACTCAAAAAAAAAATCATGTCTACAGATAGAAAAATTAACTTTGCAGTAATCTGGAAAGAATTACCATATCCTGGAAAAACTAAGAACATACAAAAAACGAGTGGAAAGAAACTGGTTCCTACATACATGTTGGATGCGTACATTCAGAACGTATTCATGAAAGAGGTTGGATGGAAAAACCAGGAACGTGTGCACCCGAATAATCCTTTCGTTTTTAGAGAAGAAGAGTATTGGGACGCTTAAAGTTTGTTAATGATGTTAAGAAAAACTTAACGCAAGGAAAAATTTGCGCCTACTTGAAGCTGGATGCGTGCGTAACAGCGATACTCGTTTATCAAGGAAGAAAAGTATTGGATAAACTATACATGAACTTGTTGTTTTTTTTTGTGTTTGTGAGGGAAAATTGAAAAAGAAATATTGTACAGTTTTGTACAATAACATAGCGAGCATGACCCACCTTGGAAGTTATTAAAAGTATACGGATGCGTCTCAGATCAGTCAATTAAAACCAGTAACCATGACACTTTAATAATTATTTTTTTCCTCTAAAAATATAGAACGTATGAAGCAATCTGTAATTATTATCAGAAGCAGAAACTAGTTTCATAAAATAATCAGTGCAGTATAGAGAGAGAGTAGGTAAAATAGTTAGGTGTTGTTTTACACAATTTTATGAGAGTTAACAGTTTTGATCGGGCGACGCATGTTATACAGATGCAATACTTGTGATATTTTGTATATCATATATATATATATAGCATGTATGTGCTATAAATTCGATCTAGATTTTAAAAAAAGTACTTCAATAAGTATATAATGTACACACAGTGAAAACTATACAGTAAAAATAGGAAGAAATTAAGTGCTAGTTTTCCAAGGTAAAGATTAGCCGTAGTCAGGCGGTGTACACTACCTCCCTTATCAACACAATCCTATGGAAAAAAAAGAATAATTTTTCTATAGCGTGCTAAACTTACACCGAAAGATTACGTACCTTAATTCTACCCTCACTAGAATAATGTTTATTCATAATAAGAAATTATACACGATAGAAAAATAGTTGATACTAGTACGATGTGATCCACTGGTAATAAAGTAAACAAGAGGGTCATGATGACCCTGAATCGCTCACCTGAGTAATATGAGCCACATGTTTCAAATGGCAAACTGACGCTAAAATATTAGAAAGTAGGTCAGTAGGTCACATTCATGGTCACTGAAAGTCAGTTTTAAGACTGGGGATGCAAAAACCATATATGTCATCCAAATTTAAGGCCGTATCTTAAAAAACAAGGAAGTAGGTCAGTAGGCCAAGGTCACAGTCAAGTGATCCCTAATCGCTTGGGTCATCAGGTAATTATAATTAAACAGTCTAGGAAATATGACCTGATCATTTTTTAAAGTATTTTTCCTATATAACTCATGATTATAACAAGTGACCCCAAGCGCAGGGCCTCTTTTAACCCCAAAGAGCATAATTTGAACAAACTTGTTAGAGATCCACCTGGCAACGTTACACACCAAATATCAAATGCATAGGCCTTGAACTTTCAAACAAGAAGATTTTTATCTTTTTTTCCTTTATAAGTCTATGTTAAACTTGTTAACCCCAGGGCAGAGCCTCTTTTCATGCTAGGGACATAATTTGAACAATTTGGTAGAGAACACTAGGAAAGGCAACATACTAATATCAAAAGCCTAGGCCTTGCAGTTTCAGGCATGAAGATTTTTAAAGTTTTTTTTCCAACATGTCTATGTAAAACCGGAGACCATGGGGGGCAGGGCCTCTTTTCACCCCAGGGGCATAATTTCAACAATATTGGTAGAGGACCACAAGGCAATGCTTCATACAAAATATCAAAGGCCTAGGTCATGTGGTTTTAGACAAGAAAAAATTTAAAGTTTTTTACTATAGAAGTCTATGTAAAACTTGTGACCCTCGGGGCGGGGCCTCTTTTCACCCCAGGGGCATAATTTGAACAATCCTGATAGATGACCATTAGATGATGTCACATGCCAAATATTGAGGCTCTACGCCATGTGGTTTTCGACAGAAAATTTTAAAGTTTTTCCTTTTGGTTGCCATGGCAATCAAGTTCTTTCATGGAATTAAATTCTTGAACAATTTTGAAAGGGGACCACCCATGGATCATTCCTGTGAAGTTTGGTGTAATTCTGTCCACTGGTTTTCAAGAAGACTTTCTTAGACAAGAGGACCATGATGGTCCTGAATCGCTCACCTATCCCCACATGACCCAGTGTTGAACTGAGTATGATGTCGTTATTTCTATTATTTGACATAGTGACCCAGTTTTTGAGCATATGTGACCTAGATATCATCAAGATAAAAAATTCTGACCAATTTTCATGAAGCATGAAGATCCATTGAAAAATATGGCCTCTAGAGAGGTCACAAGGTTTTTCTATTACTTGACCTAATGACCTAGTTTTTGAAGGCATGTGACCCACTTTTAAACTTGACCTAGATATCATCAAGGTGAACATTCTCACCAATTTTCATGAAGATCTCGTGAAAAATATGGCCTCTAGAGAGGTCACAAGGTTTTTCAATTTTTCAACCTACTGACCTAGTTTTTGACAGCACATGACCCAGTTTCAAACCTGACCTAGATATCATCAAGATGAACATTCTGACCAATATTCATGAAGATCTCATGAAAAATATGGCCTCTAGAGAGGTTACAAGGTTTTTCTATTTTTAGATCTACCGACTTAGTTTTTAACCCCACGTGACTCAGTTTCGAACCTGATCTAGATATCATCAAGGAAAACATTCTGACCAATTTTCATGAAGATCCATTGAAAAATATGGCCTCTAGAGAGGTCACAAGGTTTTTCTATTTTTAGATCTACTGACATAGTTTTTGACCGCACGTGACCCAGTTTTGAACTTGATTTAGATATCATCAAGGTGAACATTCAGACCAATTTTCATGAAGATCCATTGAGAAATATGGCCTCTAGAGGTCAAAACGTTTTTCTATTTTTAGACCTACTGACCTAGTTTTTGACCCCACATGACCTAGTTTCGATCTTGACCTAGATATCATCAAGATGAACATTCTGACCATTATTCATGAAGATCTCATGAAAAATATGGCCTCTAGAGAGGTCACAACGTTTTTCTATTTTTAGATCTACTGATGTAGTTTTTAACCCCACGTGACCCAGTTTCGAACTTGACCTAGATATCATCAAGGTGAACATTCTGACCAATTTTCATGAAGATCCATTGAGAAATATGGCCTCTAGAAAGGTCACAATGTTTTTCTATTTTTAGACCTAATGACCTAGTTTTTGACCCCACGTGACCCAGTTTCGAACTTGACCTAGATATCATCAAGAAGAACATTCTGACTAATATTCATGAAGATCGCATGAAAAATATGGCCTCTAGAGAGGTCACAATGTTTTTTCTATTTTTAGACCTACTGACCTAGTTTTTGATCCCACGTGACCCAGTTTCGAACCTGACCTAGATATCATCAAGCTGACCAATTTTCATGAAGATCTTTTGAAATATATGGCCTCTAGAGAGGTCACAAGGTTTTTCTATTTTTAGACCTACTGACCTAGTTTTTGATGGCACGTGACCCAGTTTCGAACTTGACCTAGATATTATCAAGATGAATATTCTGACCAACTTTCATAAAGATCAAACAAAAAATGTGACCTCTAGAGATGTCACAAGGAAAAGTTTACGCACGGACGCACGCACGGACCCACGCACCGACGCCGGACGCTGCGCGATCACAAAAGCTCACCTTGTCACTTTGTGACTGGTGAGCTAAAAAGTTATAATATGAATGGAAAAATAACAAAATATTACACTACAAGAAGAAATACACACAAATATATATTATGAACTGGAAGTGCTGTATCGGGAAAACAAATTAAAATTAAACAGCTCTCGCTGTACGGTAGGCGCTCATTGAAAGCAAGAGAATGTGTTTATAACTGTTACCAATCCTTGTGATTTACTCAAGTGGTCGACCAATCCTATTTTACTACAAGTAATTGGTGGGTGGTGTAAAAAGAAACATAATTATTGTTGTAAAAAAAAATTACAAATTGAAATGAAGAAAAACTATGCTCCCTTCCCACCCCCTCCTTCATCTGTGTATATAAAGGATACTGTTTAAGAGACTGATCGGTTTTCTTTCGCATTAAAACTAAAAAAAAAATCATGTCTACAGATAGAAAAATTAACTTTGCAGTAATCTGGAAAGAATTACCATATCCTGGAAAAACTAAGAACATACAAAAAACGAGTGGAAAGAAACTGGTTCCTACATACATGTTGGATGCGTACATTCAGAACGTATTCATGAAAAAGGTTGGATGGAAAAACCGGGCACGTGTGCACCCGAATATTCCTTTCGTTTTTAGAGAAGAAGAGTATTGGGACGCTTAAAGTTTGTTAATGATGTTAAGAAAAACTTTACGCAAGGAAAAATTTGCGCCTACTTGAAGCTGGATGCGTGCATAACAGCGATACTTGTTTATGAAGGAAGAAAAGTACTGGATAAACTATACATGAACTTGTTGTTGTTTTTTTTTTTCGTGTTTGTGAGGGAAAATTGAAAAAGAAATATTGTACAGTTTTGTAGAATAACATAGTGAGCATGACCCACCTTGGAAGTAATTAAAAGTATATGGATGCGTCTCAGATCAGGCAATTAAAACCAGTAACCATGACACTATCTGTAATGTGTTTGCGCCTACTGACAACATTAAATCTGGAAACGGGAGCACCGAGAACAAGGCAAATAGTGAAAATTGCAGACTTATTCGTCAGGGATATATAGACAAGCATTTGCTCGTTGGTGAACTACGTATAAAAAAATTCATTTTCAAATGAAGTGACTGAAAATCGGTTCTGTTTATTGTGTTTTTTTTTTCGCATTATGGTTATAATTAAAATTATTTGTTGCGTAAAACATTTGTACTTTTTGTCTCAATAATGTATATTATAATACATGTAATAATTATGCAATAAAAAACTAAGTATAAATATGCAAACAGCGTTACTTATGATATTGAAATATACAACACTATGTTCTTGTTTTGTTTTCTTTTATCTATAATTTTTATAAATTCTGTAAAAAATTCTGATTTATCATTCCTGGCTCTGAGTATCTTGTCTGGTAATCAGAGCTTGTGACAGATATCTCAGTATAAATACACTGCAAGTAGCTACTGCCTCCCCCCCCCCACCCCCCCCCCCCCCCCCCCCCCCCCCCCCCTGAGTTAAATGAAGTTATCACTTTGTTTGGTATAAACTGTGTCTCTTCGGTGATAGATAATTTATGCATAATTATGTTATCAGAAAAAAGGGTCAAAAAGCTACATTCAAATTGCTTAATTGAATTTTTGACCGTTTATATATATTTCTTTGTGGAATTATGACTTAATTGAAAGAAAAATAATGATAACTGAGAAATGGCACCACTTCTACATATCATGATAAAAATCCCTATTATTGCTGGAAAAAAAAAAGATAAAATAATATCAAAAGCGACCTACCACTACATTACATCTTTTAAAGTTGTAAAAAAATTTTTTAAAATACACATGAGTGGAATAGCGCGTTTAAAGACAGTTTAATCTGTAAAAAACACTCTTTTGAATAATGAAATACTGTATATAATCAGTAGAAAACTCATTTGCGTCCGCCTATTTTTTTTTTTTTTTTTTTTTTGTTATAATAATACACTACTGATTGAAATATTTTGTCATTTCACAGAGAATAATGCCGAAAATGACAGAACAACCAGTAGCTCGGAAATACCATCAACCAGTGTGGAAATTCCTTCTATGAGTGAAACGTCCTCTGACATAATTACAATTTCGAGCGACGAGGAAGATGATGCAAACCGCCGCGAAAACGCTTTAAGGAAGTAAAATGTTTTCACATGTTGAGAAAAAAATTCTCGCAGAAAGACTGGGAGAACAGGGAAAAAGTGTTTCAAAGTGAACTACAACAGTCATTAAACAAGAGGACCATGATGGTCCTGAATCGCTCACCTCTTCCCACATGACATAGTTTTGAGTATGACGTCATTTTTTCTATTATTTGACATAGTGACCTAGTTTTTGAGCTCATGTGACCCAGTTTTGAACTTGACTTAGATATTATCAAGATAAAAATTCTGACCAATTCTCATGAAGATCCATTGAAAAACATGGTCTCAAGAGAGGTCACAAGGTTTTTCTATTATTTGACCTATTGACCTAGTTTTCTAAGGTACGTGAATCTGTTTTGAACTTTACCTAGATATCATCAAGGTGAACATTCTCACTAATTTTCATGAAGATCTCATGAAAAATATGGCCTCTAGAGAGGTCACAAGGTTTTTCTATTTTTATACCTACTGGCTAGTTATTGAGACACATGACCCTGTTTGATCACTGTATAGATTTCATCAAGGTGATATTCAGATTCATTTTTCATGATGATCCATTGAAAATTATGGCTTCTAGGAGGTCAAAAGATTTTTCTAACTTTTAGAACCTTACTGACCTAGTTTTTGAACGCAGGTTGACCCTGTTTCAAACTTGACCTGATATCTTCAAGATGATCATTTAGACCCTTACTTTCATACAAGAACCCATGAATATTTTGGCCTCTAGAGAGGTCACACAGTTTTTTTGAGTATTTGACTTATTGACCTATATATTTTTTTAAGGATGTGACCTAGTTCAAACTTTACCAGATATCATCTTGGTGAACTTTCTGAACAATTTTCATTGAAGATCACAGTTCATGGGTATGCCTCTAGAGGAGGTCACAAGGTTTTTCTATTTCAATACCTACTGACCTAGTTTTGACACTGTGACCAGTTTATAATCGTTGACCTTTATATCATCAAGATAAAATTCAGGACCTACTCTCATTCAGAGCCCATGAAAAATATGGCTCTCTAGTATTAGGGTCACGTTTTTTCATTATTTGGACATTCTGACTAGTTTTTTAGGGACGTGACCCACTTTCGAACTTGCTTTGATATCATCAAGATGAACATTCGGACCAATTTTTATGGAGGACCATTCACAAGGATGGCTCTCGAGAGGTCAAAGGTTTTCTTTTATTTGACCAGTCTGACCCCTAGTTTAATGCACGGACCTGTTTCGTTCGTGACTTGTTACATCATCAAGGTGATCATTCTGATCCATATGTTTCATGTAAGATCTGGTGTATTATATGGCCTTTTAAGTGTGTGTCTCACAATGTTTTTGTTCGTTTTGAGACCTACCCTAGTTTTTCACCGCACGTGACCCAGTTTTGAACTTGACGTAGATATCATCAAGGCGAACATTCTGGACCAATTTTATGAAGATCTTGTGAAAATATGGCCTCTAGAGAGGGGGGAGTCACTAGGTTTTTCTATTTTTTGAACCTACTGACGAATTTTCTCAGCACGTGACAGTTGCAGACTTTCACCTAGTATCATCAAGGTGGACATTTCTGACAATTTTTATAAAGTCCCATGGGGATAAAATTGTGACCTCTAGAGTGGTCACATGCAAAGTTTAAGAACTGACGCACGCACGGCGGATTGTCGGACGACTGGACACCGCGCTATCACATAAAGCTCACCTTGTCACTTGTGACAGTTGTGACAGGTAAGCGTAAAACGCTAGAGTCCGAGATTTGTCAGTGCACAATATGTCTCCAAACGATAAAAACAGTACACCACATTCCTTGCGGAACATTCATATTGTAAGGAATGTGCAACAAAGGTCAGATCTAAATGAAAATGTTTTTTTGTAGAAAACGGTTAGATCAATTATGAAAATGTATTTCTGAATTGTTTGAACATATATATTATAATAACGCTATGTACCTTATATGAAATAATAAAAAAATAATAAAAAATTCTGTTTTCTTTTTTTTGTATTGCATTTTGTTAATCGCATACATCATTTTGATTATTGCGAGCGAAAAAGTCGTTGTATAAAAAATTGACTTTTGTCATGGTTAAAGATAAACGAATATCATCGCCAAACCATATCGCTAAAAATTTTCTGGACTTATTATCCATATGTTTTCTTCATTCCATTCCTGAAAGAAATTCCCAAATATTCTCTAACCCTTGCAAGAGTCGATATGATGAAATGGGAATTGATAACAAATTTCTCTTTCATCATTATCGTCATCCCGTCTCACAAAGAACCTTTACAAACTAGAAAGAAATCTAATGTGCCACGATTATAGAACAAGAAATACGAGAAACGGTCCCGTTAAGCTGATGAGATTGCTCAAGTCTGTCCTTTGAAAATTGCATTTATGCGTACGGAAAGGTGCTTGATACGTCCTCCTTCTATCCACGAGCATCGATTTGACACGAAAATTAATGATCTCCACAACGAGAGTTCAGTGATTAGTGAAGTCTTCAGTAAATCGGGAATTAGTTTCGATACATGCGGTTTAAAGAATGATGTTTTTGCACTAGCACGAATAATTGTCACATTATCATAAAATAACACAAAAATTATCTAACGATCAGACTTCGATTTTGCACGTTACGGTGAATAATGTTTTATTCCATCGCGGGCTGTACTGTATTGTAAAAAAAACTTATTTTTATCACACACACAAAAAAAGAGGGAAAAAAAAATAGCCGACAATAATTATAAAATAAATGGTATTTAAAACATCTACATTCAAATAATTCATTTCAAAAAAAAAAATCATGGAAGCACAAAAACGCATGGATATAAAACCTTCCTACAAAAAAAAGTTACCGAATGGGTTTGGATCATATCGAAACTGTATAAAATATAGAAACATTTTAAGAATAGATTTGATTTTCAAGATTAAAAAAAAAAAAACGCGGATATATAATTCAAACAGGACTCTTGTTTTATGGAAAACGGATTTTTAGTTGCAAAAAAAAAAAAAAACAACTAGATTGTCGCACAGAATTAGCTTAATAGGGACTTATATATCTACAATCCACTTTTTCATTGCTGAAAATATTAATAAGCAGATTGTAAGCATCATTTCTTTGTTGTTAATTATACGGAGGAAAATTTCATGATTAATTAACAATTTTTTTCCTCTAAAAAGATTGGCATATGAAGCAATCTGTATTTATTTCAGAAGCAGAAACTAGTTTCATAAATAATCACTGCAGTATTAGAGAGAGAGTAGGTAAAAATAGTTAGGTGTTGTTTTACCAATTTTAAGGAGTTTAACGTTTTGATGGGCGAACAATGTTATATAGATGCAATACTTGTGCTATTTTGTATATTCATATCTATATTATATATATATATATATTTAGCATGTACTGTGCTATATATTTGATTAGATGTAAAAACAGTAGTCACTAAGTATAACCAATACACACAGTGAACTATACAGAAACAAGAGGCATGATGGTCCTGAAACGTCACTCTTCCAACATGACCAGTTAAGGTTTGACGTCGTTTTTTCTATTATTTGACATAGTGAGACTAGTTTTGAGGCTCATGTGACCAGTTTTGATTTGACCTAGGATATTATCACGATTTTAAATTTTGACAATTTTCACGAAGATCCATTGAAAAATAGGGTCTCTAGAGAGCGTTCACAGGTTTTTATTATTTGACCTGTTGACGTAGTTTTCAAAGGTCTACGGGACCCTGTTTGAACTTACTAGATATCCCTTTTTTTTTTTTTCAAGGTGAACATTCTCACTAATTTTCATGAAGATCTATGAAAAATTATGGCCTCTAGAGAGGTCACAAGGTTTTTTAGATTTTTATTCCTACTGGCCTAGTTTTGACCGCACGCGACCAGTTTCGAAACCTGACATAGATATCATCAATTGTGTACATTCAGATCAATTTTCTTGTAGATCCATTGAAATAATGTTGCCCTAGAGAGGTCAAAAGTTTTAATAATTTTAGACCTACATTTTACTGACTAGTTTGTTGACTACAGTTGACCCAGTTTCTAACTATGACCTAGATATACTCAGATGAACATTCAGACCAATTTTTTTCATAACAGATCCAATGAAAGTATGGCCTCAGAGAGGTCAAATGTTTTTTTGTTTATTATTGTCCTAATTGACTAGTTTTTTTATGCATGTGACCCAGTTACTATCTGACCTAGATATCATCAAGGTGAACATTCTGGGACCAATTTTTATGGAGATCCATTCACAAGTAAGGACCTCTAGAGAGGTCACAAGGTTTTTCTATGTGAGCCTAGTGAACCTAGTTTTGACCGTACATGACCCTGTTTTGATAATTGACCTACTTATCATCAAGAATTGAACTTTCAGACCAATTTTTCATACAGATCCATGAAAAATATGGCCTCAGAGGAGGTCACCAAGGTTTTTTATTATTTGACCTCTGACCCTAGTTTTTTGAAGGCACGTGACCCACTTTAAACTTGACCTAGATTATCATCAAGGGATCAATTCAGACAACTTTCATACAGATCCCATGAAAAATATGGCTTCTGAGACGGTTCACAGGTTTTTTTTATTTGACCTACTGACCTAGTTTTGGGACGGCATGTGACCACTTTTCCAACCTGACCTAGATATCATCAAGGTGAACATTCTGCCAATTTCAGATGATCTCATGAAATATATGGCTCTAGAGAGGTCACAGGGTTTTTCTATTTTTTCGACCTACGCCTAGTTTTTGACCGCACTTGACCCAGTTCGACTGGCTAGACTTTCAACAAGATGAACTTTCTGACAAACTTTCATTACAGATCCCATGAAAAATATGGCCTTTAGAGAGGTCACAAGTTGTTCTATTAATTTGACTACTGAACCTAGATTTTGAAGGCACGTGACCCAGATTCGTACTTGGCTAGATATCATCAAGGTGAACGTTCTGACCTATTTTCATTGTAGATCTTGTGAAATATATGGCCTCTAAGAGGTCACAAGGTTTTGCTTCTTTTATAACTACTGACATAGTTTTTGATGGACGTGTGACCACTTTCGACTTGACCTTAGATTCTTCAAGGTGAACATTTCTGACCAATTTTCATGAAGATCTTGTGAAATATATGGCCTTTGAGAGGTCACAAGGTTTTTTCTATTTTTAGACCTACTGACCTAGTTTTTATGGCACGTGACCCAGTTTCGGAACTTGACCATAGATATCTATCAAGATAACATCTGACAACTTTCATAAAGATCCCATGAAAAATGTGACTCTAGAGTGGTCACAAGCAAAAGTTTACGGACGAACGCACGCACTGACGGATGACGGACGACAGACACCGCACGATCACAAAAGCTCACCTTGTCACCTTGTGACAGGTGAGCTAAAAAAAAAAGATATCCTGCAATCTCCCTCTCTCTCTTTTATTGCATTTCAATCACATAAACCATTTAGTATTGCAAGTGAATACGGTCGTTGTAAAAAATGACTTTTGTTCAATGTTAATGATCCACGAACATCATCATCAAACATATCCGCTGAAAGTTCTGGATATATTATCACATGTTTTCTTCTTCTATCTCTTGAAAAAGAAATTCCAAATTTTCTCTAACCCTTGCAATGTTGATATTGGTGAAATGGGAATGATAATAATTTCCTCTTCAACGCTGTCCTCACAAAGATCCTTATCAAATTAGAAGAATCTATTTGCCACGTTAATAGAACAGGAATACGAGAACGGCCCGTTAGCTTTTGAGGCAAAAAAAACCCATATTTTCCAAAGCATGATAATTTATTATCACATGTAGGTATTCTTGACTTTATTAACAATACAATAATATAATTTTAAGGGCAAATACTTCACAGTAAATCAAGATATTAAACCGCATTTATTTTTGGAACCTGACCCCCCACTCTATTCCCCCCTCCACACTGGTACGATTCAAATATCGTTCTTTTGGAAAATAATAACGTTCATAATTGTCTAATTACTCAAAAAACAGAAGAACATAAATTACATAATTCTTGACTGAAAGCTTAATATTTACGAGAGAAAAACTATTTAAAAAAGAATAATTTTCTAATGCAATAGTGTAATTTGCAAGTTAGGTGCTCACTGAAAGCTGGTGAGAGAGGGCAATGTGAATGTGTACATTTATTCACAGTTACGGGATACTTCTCAAAAAGTATGTATCCTTGTATTTACGCAAGTGGTTGGCCAATCGTATTTCACTACAAGTAATTGGTGGGCGGCGTAAAAAGAAACATAATTATTATGAATAATAATTATTGTAGTAAAAAAATTGCAAATTAAATGAAGAAAAGTTATGGTTCCCCTTCCCCCATATATATATATATATATATATATATATATATATATATATAGGAATCAGTTTAAGAGATCAGTTTTGTTTTGCATTAAAACACTACAATATGTCTACGGATAGAAATATTAATTTCGCAATAATCTGCATAGAGTTCCCATATCATGGCAAAAATAAGGACACGCAAAAATTAAAATGGAGTGGAAAGAAAATACTACCGAGTTATATGTTGGATGCGTACATAAACAATGTATTTATGAAACCAGTTGGAGAGAAAAATCGAGAACGGCTTCACCCAAACATTCCGTTCGTTTTCAGAGAAGAGGAGTAATGGGACGATTAAAACGCTGAATTAATTTTGACTGAGCCTCAACCCACCAGTAACTTGGAATAGGTAACTTCCACTAGGTTATGGAAATGACCTTCAACTAGTGGAACGTCTTTCTTTCAGCGAGAAGTAATTGTAATTTCATGCGATAAGGAGACATTTTATCACTGCCACCCAAACCGTTTCAAGGAAAATAAAAAATGTTTTACAAGTGGAAAAGAAATTTTCGGAAGAAATTAATGGGAGGACAGAGAGAAAATATTTCAAAGAGAATGCCATGAAAGTATGGACTAACCGGAAATGTATCTTCTGCAGAAGCGTGCTGAAAATCAGTCGTAAAAAGTATTTTTCTAAACTGTTTGAAGACAAATAGCACACTGGATAACCGGCTATCTTGACGCCCGCTGGAAATGTAAACAGCTGGAAATGTATCGCAGCTGTAAATTGGTAGGTATAGTTTTTCATTTATTTCTATTTTAAACGAACCAATTCTTGCCAATCAAACTTGACAGTTTTATCAAGGAATGGTACCAATTGCTTACATTTACAATTTCTGGGCACAAAACGATCGTTATGTTTTGAGATATTCGCTAAACAATTTCTTCACTTTGAAAAATCGAGCAAAAATCCATAGTTTTGCGCAAATTGTTTTGTTTATGAAAAACCTGTGGAAACAATTTTTTCATCTGGTTGAACGAATGTGTCCTTTCGGAAACTCCTGTGTGAAGTTTCCGGGTTTACATTATTCCTGTAAAAGTATATTAGCCGTTCTAAATAGCCCATGGCGTATAAAAAAAGACTGTCGAATACGGCTCACCGCTGTATTTGCAAAAGGCAGAAGTTTGAAGTCAGCTGGGTGTATTTGGCTATCGAGAATACAGCTGTTTAAAGTAAAAAACAGAGCACCGCATTGCGGGTGCTGACGCTCATATGATTTTTTTTTTGTGTATTTGAAATATTGTTCCTACCCATGATTTTCTAAGTTAAAAGGGCCATGCATTCTTGCAAAAGCAGGATTAGTAGTTTGTTTCTTGTTGTCAGTGTCCACTTTGTTTGGTGAAAAAATGTTGCAAGTTTTAAAGCAATAGCTTTGATAGTTTATGAGAAAAGTGACTTAAAACAATAATACTCACCAAGAAAATGATTTTCTAAGTCCAAATGGGGGCAATAAATTCTTGCAAAAGCAGGATGAGTTAGGTTGCTTGCTGTAAGGGGCAGCTTAATGATGGTTGAAACAAGTTGTTGCAAGTTTCAAAGCAATAGCTTTGATTAGTTTAAGTGAAAAAGGGTTGACATAAACATTAAAAACTCTAACCAAGAATCTGATTATTTTAAGTCCAAGGGGCCATAAATTTGCAAAAAAATCAGGTGGGTCATGTTTATTGCAGTACAGGGTCATCTTATGATGAGTGAACATGTGTTGCAAGGTTTAAAAGCATAGCTTGGACTAGTTTAGGAGAAAAGCTGAACCCTAAAACATAAAACTTAACCAGAAAACTGATTTTCTACAGTCCAAAAGGGGCAATAATTTCTTGCAAAAAGCATGATGGAGTTATGTTTCCTTGATGTACAGGGTTCTGCTTTTGATGAGTGAACAAGTATTCAAGTTTTTCAAAGCAATAGCTTTGATAGTTTAGGAGAAAAGTGAACCTAACATAAAAACTTAACCAAAAAAATCTGATATTTTCTAAGTACAAAAGGGCCATAATCTTGCAAATAATCAAGATGGAGTTATGTTTCTTGCTTTTCAGGGTCAGGCTTATGATGGGGAACAAGTATGCCAAGTTTCAAAGCATTTGCGTGTTGCAGATTGTTTACGGTATGTGAAAATAGCTGACTAAACTAAAACTTAACCTGGCAACGCGACGCAGACGCCGACGCCGAACAACCGCTCAAGTGATGACAATAAACTCATCATTTTTTATTCAAAAAATCAGATGAGCTAAAAATGTTTGTAGACATGTAATATGCCCCGTTAGTGTCTCTTCTTTATGTAGATTTTGGATCTGTTTTGTCTGTCTGTTGTTTTTGCGACTTCTTTCGTCTTTATTTTGGGTAAAATGTGACTATACTTGCAGTCCGTAATCTGTTGGGAATATTATTATGTATGGTACTTATGGCATTGTCGCGTAATTTGGTTGATTTCGTTATCATTGTCCGTTTGGTTAGGGGTCTAAAAGTTGCTTAGGTCCTTTCGTACTGTCCGTTTCGTCCGCCCGCAGCGTCTTGTGGGAATCTGATTCTACCAAGCATGGACTGATTTTTAACAAAGACCTATATATTCCTTTGTTTTTAAGTATTAATCTTAAACTTCAAAAACATGTGTTACCAATGATACAAGTATTGCTGAGGTATTCTTTAATGCCACCTCCAATGTAAGTATAACAAAAAAAATAACACTAGACCTATATATAAGTATTTTGTGTCCGACTGGCAATTTCTACATGCATAGACAATATTTTCAAATTTATGGTATTAATTCCTTTTTCCATAGTTTTTAAAGCATCATTTTGTTGTGTCTGGCGTATGACTTTATCATTCATCGAGAAGATTTTGAAATATGTTACGCAATATGTTTACTACAGCCAAATTATCTTAGAATCATGCAAGAGTCGTCATCTTCTTGAAATTTTAGGTCGCAGTTTCGAGTACGGTTCTCCAAGCAACAATTCGTGTCCGGTGCATAACTTTGTTATCAGTGTGGTATTTTGAATTAATTTTTATTATTAATTACACAGGAAACTTCAGGAAGGTCTAGGTTGCTTTTTTGTTTAATGATTTGTACTATAGTGTCGTATAGTATAACTTTTATTTGGCTGTGTTTTTTTTTTTATTGCAAACTATGTATTGCAGGGCAATTTACTTGGTTTCAATATGTCTTTTCTTACCTTTATTTTTCAATAGATAAAGATGCTGGATGAAGTAGCTGATTACAGTTGAGTAGCAAGGATTATAATGGGTTTATTTCTTTTTTTCACGTATACATGATTTTTAATTTCAAAATTCATTCAATTATTGTTATATTGTTTATGGATTCATGCATGTACTTATTTACTTAAGTTGCCAGGCTTTCTCGATAAATGTATTAGTTTACATTGATTTCAGAATGATGTACATCTGTTTACTATTGTCAGCGATGTTATGAGGTTGTACAGTGACATTATGTACACATAATCTGTGTATGTGTAAAACTTTTATTTGTAAAACAAAAAGACATTATGTATGTGGAAACAATATACCATACCTTGCGTTGTTCAAATTTAACAGTGTAGACAGAAAGAGCAAATGCGCAACGGCACAAAAGGGGTAACTCTTGTACATAAAGTCTGGGATCCGTTTATCGTAAGATAGTAAACAAGCAAGAACAGTTACCGATCTACCTTGATTTTTTATATGTTGATTAAAGCTACATGTGCTGCCATGCTAAGAAATAACTAATTAAAAATTCATGTGAGATTTTGCAAAGTATTGCTTATTTAGTTTTGAAACATCGTTTTCAATCGTTTTCTCTATACATCAAAACTTGCAGTTTTAGACCATGAATAAACTGGTATTTGTTGAAATTGTATTCATGAATAAAACTTAATAGCAGATTTACATTAGGGCAATTAATAATTATGTATGAGCAATAATATTATACACCATCTAGCACCTTCAAGGACTGACGGCCAGGAAGCAATCATTTGCACTTGCAAAACCCGTGGTGAAATTACTGTCTGAGTAGCCCGGAGGCACGGTAGTGGTTTTCCTCCACCATCAAAAGCTGGCAAAAAATTTTGAATTTGTACTATATTGCTTCGGTTTTACTGCAAAAAAAATATATGGTTGGCTTTCGCATGCTGGAAAAATGGCAAGATCGCGTGATCTACGTTTATTAAATCAGCCCGGGTGTGAAGGATTATAGTATAATGCCTTCTTGAAGAAAGTGCCAATTTTAAAAATAATTACGTTTCCGTCTAATCACTGCAGTAATACTTTTTTTACTTACAAAAGTATTCAAAATATCGGTGTTAATGGATAGGCTATAATGCTAACATCTGAGTTCACGACAGCACTAGGGCCGTTTTCGACAGTCTTTTTTCTTATCGGACCATGCTATTTAACGGCTAAGATACTTTTTCGGATACGTGAACCGGAAAGTTCTACAGGTGTTCCGAAGGACACATCTGTTAACCAGATGATTTAAAATTTTTCACAGGTTGTTATTAACAAAAACAATTGCGACAAAACTTTGGATTTTTGCTCGATTTTTCAAGTGAAGAAATTGTAGCGAATATTCAAAACATAACGATCGTTTTGGCCCAGGAAAATTGTAATTCGTAAGCAGTGGTCATTCCTTGATAAAAAACTGGTCAAGTTGTTGGCAAGAATTGGCTTCGTTTTATTAGAAATAAAGTAAAACTTTACTTACCAATTTACAGCTGCGTTACATTTCCAGCTGAGTTACATTTCCAGCGGGCGTCAAGATAGCCGGTTATCCAGTGTGAATATATAGGCCAATTTTCAATTATATGCTATGTCCCTTATATGAAATAAAAAAAAAAGATATCCTGCAATCTCTTTCTTTTTTATTTTTTATTAAAAAATATGGTTCCCCCTCCCCATATATATATATATATATATATATGAATCAGTTTAAGAGATCAGTTTTATTTTGCATTAAAACACTACAATATGTCTACAGATAGAAAAATTAATTTTGCAATAATCCGCAAAGAGTTGTCATATCATGGCAAAAATAAGGACACGCAAAAATTAAAATGGAGTGAAAAGGAAATACTACCGAGTTATATGTTGGATGCGTACATAAACAATGTATTTATGAAACCAGTTGGAGAGAAAAATCGAGAACGGGTTCACCCAAATATTCCATTTGTTTACAGAGAGGAGGAGTACTGGGACGATTAAAACGTGATTAAATGCCAGGTTTGTTAAAAGCTAACGATGCTCGTTATCAAGGAAGAAAAAGTGTCGGATAGGACTTTTCACAGACTTCAATATTATGTTTTGCTTTGGAAGGGAAAACTGACAACAAAATTATTGTGTTTGCACCTACTGAACAAATTTGGAACTTGAAGCCTTATTAATCAGGATTATATATGACAAGTATCTGCCTTTTCGTGAATACCTAGAAAGTTCTCATTTCAAATGAAGGATGGCTGTGATGGTTCTATAAACAAGGAAGTGACTGACATATTTACAAAACATGAATCGGTTCTGTTTTTTTTAAATATAGACTGTTACGCACTATGGTTTCAATCAAAACCAAAGATGAACATTATTATTTGTTGCGTAAAACATTTGTATTTTATGTCTCAATATTGTATGTTACAATACATGTAATAATTATGATATGAAAAACAAGAGTGCCAGAATGTCACAATATACGCCCGTCACAGCAAATTTCTTTACTCTAGCTGCTGTATTTTGCAAAAGAATTTTAATTTTGTGGTTGTTTAGTAAAATTGTAAAGTCTTATGTTTTCTAAGTCCACAAAAAAAATTCCTTACCAGGTAGACGAGACCTTAAAATACACCTAAAAATTTGGAAAGTATCATCTATGTTGTACCAAGAAAAGTGGTCTAGGTTTTTCCCCTATGGTCAATTATAAAAAAGTTACATATAAGTTTTTTATAGTTACAACTAAGGAAGTTTAATCTTAAAAAAAAAAAAAAAAAAAAATCAAAAAAAATTTCAATAGTCCACACAAAAATCTTTACCAGGTAGACGATTGGTCAAAATACACCTCAATCATTGGATGTAGCATGCTGTTGTACTACAGAAAAGTGGTACTAGGTTTTCTCGATTTTTCCCTACGACTAGTAATGAAGAAGTTACAATATAATGCTATTATGTAACAACAAAGGGAAGTAATCTAAAGAAAGGAAACTGTGCATGACACTTCCTCTCATGTTGAGTGTATTATTGTGTCCAGTTACATCAAAATCCCTCCATGCATGAGAAGTAATGGCTCAGGACGGGGAAGTCAGTCCTTGTATCTGACCTTTGGACCTCTAAGTGGACTTAACTTAGACCAGGGACCTTGGTTCTTGGCATGGACACTTCAATCTCGTTGGTGGTGAACATTTGTGTCAAGTTATATCAAAATCCTCCATGCATGAAGAAGGAAATGCTCCGACAAGTTTTTTCATTCTTGTATCCTTTGATTCTACGTGTGACTTGGACCTTAGGTCCTAGGGACTGGTTTTTTTCTTGCGCATGACACTCGCCTCATAGTGGTGAAATTTTGTGACAAGTTATATTCTAAATCCCTCTATGCATGAAGAGAAATGCTCCGGACAAAGTTTTCATTCTGTATCTTTGACCACTAATGTGTGACTTGACCTTAGACCAAGGGACTGGTTCTTGCGCTTGACCACTTCTGTCTCTGATGTGAAACACTGTGCAAGTTTTTCATCTAAAATCCCTCCATGCAGGTAGAAGATATGCTCCGGACAAAGTCATTCTTGATTTTGACCTTTAACCTCTAAGTGTGGACCTTGACCTTAGACCTAGGGGACTGGTTCTTGGATGACACTCCGTACTCATGATGGTGATCAACTGTGCCAAGTTTCTTCAAATTCCCTACATGCATGTTGAAGATATGTCCGGACTAGGTCTGTCTTAAGTGTCGCGCCCCGCCCGCCAGGGGCGTTCCCATAATACGTCCCGTTTTTCAAACGGGACCTATAAAAAGCGCTTCTATATCTTTTCTTAATTAATATTATCCCCAAGACAAATAATACTGCGGATAACAGATAAAATGACTCACGATAGTTATTCACTATAATACCGCCTTTTCAATGTTCTGTGTAATTTATAAAAATATACACAACTGATCTATTTTCAAGGATGTAATGGTAATAATGAGGTTGTTTTTCTGTATTTTGTTTTAATCCCACATTGATATAATGTATATATACAGAAAATAATGCTAGGAAAAGTAAATGCTGCATACATGGATTGAACCTGGGTCTTAGATTTCCGGTCAAGTGTGTGCTAAGATACACCACACAGAAGTATGTTAATTCATAGCCAGTATAAACCATATGTTGTGATTTTATAGTGAACCTCTACTTCGATCTTATTAATTCTAGGATGCATGCCTTTTGGAACGAACATTGTGGTGTATAAATATATTTATATATTCCATATGGGAATTACAGGTATCCATGTAAAGAGTAGAAAAGCTAAGCAATATGGATTTGTAACTATACATCAACACCACCTGCTGCAAAGTTTTATTCTTGTCTCTGTGTAATAATGTATTCAATGATATATGGTATCATTTTATCACTTTTTCCTGACTAGTCCCACAAAGGGCATTTTTGATAGGTGAATGTAAGAAACGATCAATGACAATTTATCATCCAAAATCTGTGACTATGTACAGCTAAAACAGTTGAACAATAATTATTACTGTGTAAATTAAATCTTTCAGTTATTTCTCTTGTTTTTCGGGGGGGGGGGGGGGGGGGGGGGGGGGGGGGGTTGGGGTTTGAAGATTGATGCCGCATTTTTCAAGAATTTAGAGACCATTAGAAGACTGGTTTGACATTTTATTGTACCTAATGTATGTTTTTCTTTAGTTTCTTTTCATCCAAAGCCTTACAGCCTGGTCTCTCCGGCTGTTTACTGCATTTCATTATTCTAATACTACTCAGACAGCTGGTAAGTGTATGTACCTCAGATTAGCTTAAGAAATGTTTATTAGAAGATAGCTTCAGCATTTTGGCAGTTGCCAATGTGTTAAGTATCTGGACATATGACGCAAATTATTTTCTAAACTGTAAGATCGATTTTTGTTTGTCCACCCACATCCGTTCTCCATTTTACGTACAATGTTAAATACCTTTCATTAGCTCTTTCTTTCGACCAGATAGTTTGCATGTGTGGGACGAAGCTCTTTCCTCACTGCTTCAAGTGATTAAAGCTGAATTTTGATGACAAGATCTGTTACTTTCAAATTCTACTAATATATTTGAAGTGACAACAACTGAATAACGTTGTAAATAATGTAAACAAAGTTTTCTAGGACCTATTCGCACGAATCGCCACCTAAATGAGCACCTGTTTAATCAGGGGAATTAACTAACCGATATTGCCCATTGACACTGTATCTAGGCTTGATTTAAACTGTGCTATGAACTCATTATTGGATGTTATACAGGATTAGTACTCGTGAGACTACAGTAGTGATCAAATTTTAAATAAATAAATAAAATAAAATGCCTCCCTTGAGGGAAAGAACAAGGAAAGGTCTGGGATGCACAGTAGGATGCGCTCTTGGGCTGTATCTCATGTCTCTGAAGACACACACAGACACAGTAGCAGATCCCCTCTAAATGGACTAAGTATGTTAAACCCTGCTAATTGAACATTAGCAACGCTAAAAGAAAAGTTGTAAGAAGATTGTATTGTTTTTCCAAACAATACACCACATTTTGGCACAAAACATTGCTGAAACTGTACCAGCATATCCAGGACAGGAACAGTGACAAGGTGGTCAATTTAAAACAGACGACTGGAAGTGATACAGCTGCACAAGGAGTTGTAAATACTACAAGAAACATGCCTAAAAACTTGTCACAACTAAAGGAAGAGATGTTAAAAATTCAGGCCACTTTGGCAGAACTTTCCAAGAGTCAGACAACTTCTCAGATTCAGGTAAATGTTTACAATTAAGCCTTAACAATTACAGATATGATTTAATTAAAATTGAACCTAGGATCGAACCTACAAAACGCTCACAAGTATGTAAACTCTGCACTGTAAAATAAAATCAAGAAGACCATGAATAGTAAGCGGAAGGACACCGGTCAGCTAAGTGCTGCAGCTAAAAATAAGAAAGGTTTGTAGTTTTCGCTTTTCATGCACAGAGATCATGTATTATGACAAGGTATTGTATTGGCACTTTAACAGCTTTACACTACAACTCGCAGGTTATATACTGCAGCTATATAGTTGATAGCGTCCTATGATTAAATACAGGTGAGGTAATACAATCACGAAAAAAGATAAAAAAAGCGTGGGTTTCCCAGTGAATTCCCTTGCTGCTGAGACACTGTGAATCCATGCTGTTAATATGTGTCGCATTGTTTGTGTGTAGTCCTTGGTGATGTTGGATATCTGTTCTTTTCAATGATTCAATGACCGAGTGAAAAAGTGTATCTGTATGTAAAATAAACTTATGTTTATATAAATTCAGCCCTACAAATCCTTGGATCAGAATTATTTTACATTCAAAGGTGTTCCTAAAACAGGACAAGTGTATGCCTACTGGATATACATACTTTGTGCCAGGATCTCAAATGGCGGTGCTGGTGGTATGGTTTGAAGGAGTCAAAGTGCAGTTCAAAGGCAAGACGAAGCCTCATGCTGCAAAGCTTGTTTTGAATGGCTTTTTTCAGCACACAAGATGATCAAAAAGACTGATGCGGAGATTCTTTCCACGCAAGTTGGAAAAGCTCTGCAGTGTATGTACATTTCAAAATAATTCACCGTTTTTCCAAATCACATTATTCTTGAATTTGCAATATTTGTAAAACTTCTTCCACTGTTTTAGGGTGTTCTAAGCAGTTCTAATATTTACCAGCCCAATCAGCTCTTGATCAATGCAAAGTTTAAAAATAAATAGACCTCTTTGAAAGATGGCGCATTAAAAAATGCTTGTGAACTTTTGTTGTCGTCTGATCTGACTACTCTAGTGGCCACAATTTATGTTTAACTAACTATAATGAACATTTCCAAATTCTAAATATCAGATTAATTTCTCAAGCATTTATTTTCTGCTTTTCAGTGTTTTCTACTTACAAGTTTTGAATACGGAGCCATCAGCAATAACAAAGACCATAAACACAAAAATCCACACAATGATCTGGGCCATCAACATGAAACATGTTGGATAAAAGAAATGTGAAGTGATAATAAGCAAAAGTAACTGTGCACAAAATATGTGTGTGTCTTTTTCAACTGGAACATAACTTAAGTTTTAATGTAGATTGGACTAGTGAAAAATTTTAGTAATGACTATGGACAGGAGAATTTTTAATTTTATTCATCTGTAGCATAATATTCATAACTGGGAATGAATTGTAACTTCACATATGACTAGACTGCAAGAACCATAACCTAACCTTGTCTCATTTTTGTTATCTCCCTTTATTATTTGCATACATTTTATTCTAATATTTTTATTTCAGAACATTTTTTATTTTTATTTTTTGTGGGAAAAACTTGTTTTTATATGCCATGTTATGATTATAACTTGAGTAATCATTATCCAGTTTACCAAATTTGTAGTCAATGCTGAGTTTGGTGACAACTGGATAAAAACTGTTTAACTTAAAAGGGTGGACAAGGCTAAATTGGCAGACTTCGAGTAATTCAACGGCCATAATCCAAGAGTGCTGAGGTGATTTGGCTGATTATCGAACTTGGATATTATGCCTACAAACATTATCAGCAAGTTTGGTGAAGATCGAATGAAAACTGTTTAGACATGCTTTTGGACACCGACCACCCGCCCTCCAAGGGTGTTCACAAAATACGCCCCACTTTTTCAGAGAAGAGCATATAAAAAGTGGTGGGGTTATTTATTTTGGTTTTTGTTGAACTGCAGTATAGTGAATGCTGCAATGTACATTTGCGCAAGGAATGTCACCATAGATTCCATAATCAGTGAAAAAGATGATGGATATATAACATGTGCTCAGTCAGTCAGTGTAAATATGTGGTCAGTGTAAATATTGGTCAGTGCAAATATTGTAAAATGTGCTAAGGGAAATATTTATTATGGAATTCATTTTCAGGATTTTACTGCTGCAATAGTACTATCAGATATAGGTAAGAAGAAAGAAATTTTTTTTTTTTTTATCAGCCTTTGTGCCTAAATTTTGAAGTTGTAAATATTATTCTTGAAAGAGTAAGCATAGTGATGGAACAGAAATAACAAACAGTCCGGGTTAGCTTTTGAAACATACAGAACATTTTGATTAGAGGATTATTGTTGCATCGGTACTGGTCCAGATTGGTATGGTTTTTAGCGCAGCCGCTTTCTACTTCCTTTTCCATTACTCACAAAAAGGAGCGGATCAAGAACAAACAATAACACATTAAATCGCATACCTCGGCATCAGTCAATTTATACCTATCAAGAGATGCCATCAAACAGTTGCAGAGGGGCCATAAACAGCCCGAATTGATTGTAGCTTCATGTCGTCATGTCTTGGAAATGGGGCATCTAGATCGGCCCGGGAAGTATAATAGTTTTCTCTTCCTCCAACAATTACCGTATTCAGAACATATCATTTGATGATGTAGCCATTGATTTTCTGTCAATTAAAACATGGAGTTACCAGTGTTAACAGACACGGCAAGTGTCCTCGTCCCAATTAGTTACATTGTTCAAAAAAAACAAAAAACAAAACAAGAGCTGTCTCCTTAGGATGATCACATGCCCCCGATGGCATTTGAATGTATAGTTATGGCAAATGTATAGAGTTATGACACTTTGACACATCGTAATTCTGTGCCACACTTTATGCCCGTAGTTATTGTAAAATCCATGCGTGAATGAAAAGATTTTGGACGACATGCCCATCATTGACTATCAGGAAATATGACATTTAACGTCTAAGTGGTGACCTTGACTGTTGAGCTACAGACCTGGGTCTTGCCACGCGGACATGTCGTTCTTACTGTGGTCACATTCATGTCAAGTTATTTGAAATCATCCATGGATGGACTAAGTTATGGACCGCGACACGAATGCACTATCATGGAAAAATAACCTAGTAGTCAAGTGTGACCTTGATCCTTTGAGCTACGGACCCGGGTCTTGCGCGAGACATGTCGTCTTACTGTGGTACACATTCATGCCAAGTATCTGAAAATCCATTCCAAGGGAATGACAAAGATATGGGAACCGGACACGAAAATTGCGGACAGACTGACAGACTGACAGATGGTTCAAAAACTATATGCCTCCCTTCGGGGGCATAAAAAGAAGAGTAATTTGTAGGTTTGGCTATTTTGTTAAAATCAGGCAGGGAAATGAATGACTTAGCAGAGAATGGGCATCCTGGAGAATTAGTATTTAAGGGTGAAAAGTTTGTGATTGCCTGGCAGAAGCAGGGACTTCCAAGCTATCTACTGAACAATGGTCATCCACCTTTTTGATGTTTATGAGAGTTTTTATAGAAAAGAGCCCAAACAGCCCCCAAGAACTACTGACATACTTCAGGGATATTCGTATTGCTGCCTCTCGGTCTGCCACAAATACAAAATGTATGATGAATAGTTCTGCCAGTTGGAAGAGGTTAACCCAACCTCTTCATGGGGTGTGATCAACACAGTTATGGTTACTATATGTTAATGGCTCCAGCAATACAACATTTCAAAGTTAAAAGTATTTCGCAGGCCAACATATGGCGGAACAGATTAATAAAACTTACATTAATGTGAATTTTCCATCAAACCGTGCTTCTTTAACTTGAACTTTATTAATTTTGTGACCAGTTACTGTCTACTCTCATCATTTTCAATCATTTAATATTGATTGTTTTGTTTGTTTTTATAAAAGCATGTGCTTTTGTATGAATAAGTGAGAAAAGAAGTACAGAATAAAGGATTTTGATGGGTTTTTTTACGTTAAACCACCATTTCAAGCATAATTATTAAAGGAATTTTGAAAAAAACCTTTATCATCAGAAAGGGATTTTTTCTCCCTACAAATCATCTGTTGACACCAAAATTATCAAAGACTTAGAAAGTACAGCAAAATGGCCTCAAAGTAACCCACCATCAATATTCCAATTTTTTATCAATTTCCTGTATGGAGATAGTGCATTGTATTGGCTGCTTAACTATGGATAACTAATAAGCCTTTACCTGTATACAGCTCTTATATCATTTCTATATGGAGTAACGGATTACTTAAAATAGTGCCTGACAGTGCCAAATTTAGTTTGATGTTTGATGAAAGCACCAATGTGTCTGTTCATCAAAATACCATAATGTACATACGGATTCTCGAGTCTCATGAACATGGGAACAGTTACCAATACATACCTTTTTGGCATAAAAGGTCTTGTTAAGGCAAATGCTGAGACTATCTTTAGTGAGGTTACCAAGATGCTTGAAAAGAAAGGTAAGGCTTGTTTTGTCTTTCTTTGTTCTGAAGTGCATGGTCATGTTCAGCCATTTTCTCGGAGCTCACTGATATTTCACTATATTTGTAAACTTTACCAATCAATAGCAGGGCTCTCGGAGTGGGCGACTTGAGCGAAATAGGCGCTCTAGAACTTCAAACTTCGCTCAGATCTAACCTCAAAGCGAAATGCAAGCTGCCCGATTTTCTTTGATTTCCGCACTAGCGAATTACTGCACCGGACTGTTGCTATTTGCACGGTGTCATAAATGAGTGTCGAATACACAAAAACACACGCCGGTGGTTGCAATTTAAGCTCGCCTACCACAGGTACTGTGCGAGATTTCCCGAGAAGTGTGAAAGCGAATCAAATTTATCCGGTACACCAGAGTCTATTTTGTGTTAGCCCAAGCAGGCGCGTTTTTTGTTCCTTAGACACTTGCGTTAATGTCAACTTGTACGAGTGTAAAAAAAAACCAAACAACACGATGTTTTTTAAAGAAACTGTGATTAAACCATGCGATTTATTGGAATATGGTAACAAATATTTGTTATCTATGATTAAAGAACGACATGTAATATATTAACTTACGTTAAATTGATTCCATCGATGACTTTATTTGAATTGTATTTCTGTTTACACATTTTACTTGTCAGATTTTATATTCGAGTGAGATACTGACATTCCTCGAGTGAATGACTGGTGCCCGGCATTAAAAATAAATACACTTCTAATTATTGCTCGGTGTTAATAATAAACACTTTCATATAAGTTTATAACCAAAATTCGACAGGTTTACATTTAACAGCTTGGCTTGAATTTTGAAAAACTATTTTTTTCTGAATTTTGTAACGAAGGATTACCCCACGTATGGGAAATGATCTAACTAGATAATGAATGATCACTTCAATGTTTTTTATCAAGAAACAAGATAAATTTACAGCCACCTTTCGAATCTACTTCGATCATCGTATTGCAGTAGAAATAGAAAAAGTTTTCCAACTTCTCTAAGTCTCCCACTTCTCCTTAATCAGCTTGTGGGAGAAGTGACTTCTCCCAAAATTTGGGACCTAGCTTGACCCTGAATAGTTGTAAAAATGTTTAAAAAGACATAGCAGGAGGCTTTAAGAAATCAAGCTTCAAAGCAAGGACCTACGATGGAAACTTCAAGAAAATCATAAAGAATTGTCGCTGACAAAGGCCGAAGCAGGATGCCGCACCATTCAGCAAACCTTGATGAAACTATTCCAGCGAACTGGACAACAAAAAAACTAGAAGCGGAATTACAAAACAAAGATCAGCCGGTTCTGCAAGCTAGCTCCAGATGCCAATCCGAATCCTACTATAACACCAGCACTGTCAGATCTTTATCTAGGCTAGACAACACTTGTCAAGTATCTCTGGGTCGACCCATGCACCAGGAACAATAAATCTATTCAGATCAACAAATAAACATTTTAATTTAAATTCTTCATGGAACAAAACTCACCATGGTCTGACAATAATGCTATACCACCACTAATGCATGACCAAACACTGATATATTTTGTGGCTTTCTGTTCAGAGAAAAATTTAAGATATGACACCACTAAACAAAATCTTATCAGCAATATGGTATCATTTCTTGAAATACAATATCAAGTCTCAAATATCCAATCCAGCTGAACTTTTACACTTACATATAGTGCTCAATTCATATAAGAACTTGCCCAAAGAACACCATCCTATTACTCATGATATCTTGAAAGGTATGATCTTCAAAGGTATGATAACATCTTTAAACTGGGGCTTTCTCGGCCAATATGACAGTCTAATGTTAGCAGCAGCATGCAGTATGGCATTCTTTGGTTTTCTGCGATGCTGGGAGTTTACAGTTAAAGGTACTCTATCTAAAACAGCTACCTATGCATTGACACTAAATGATGTCACGTTCGAAGACAACAATCTGGTTACATTCACAAGAGCAACAGGGAGCAATATACGCCCAAAGGTATGACTTTTGAGCCCTAAGTGTGACCTTGACCTTGAAGTCAGCCACACAAAACATGCGCTCTGTATGTCGTCTCATTGTGGTAAACATTTGTGCAAAGTTTCTTTAAATCCTTCAAGCAGTTCAAGAGTTACAGAGCAGAAGCGAAACAAAGTCAGATGACCTTTGACAACTAAGTTAAACCTTGAAGCAAGCCATCTAAAACATGCACTCTGCACTTCGTCTCCATGTGGTGAACATTTGTGTCAAGTTTCTTTGAAATCCTTCATGGGGGTTAAGAGTTACAGAGCAGACACGATATTGCTGAAGAATTGACGGAAAGACGGACACCAGCGTCATAGCATAATATACTCCCATAATATGGAATTGCTGAAATGCCTCCCATACCAAGCATCAAATGTGTTGAATGAAAAGGAAGAGGAATGTTATATGTCTGAGATTCACAGGTACAAAGCAGACCCTACTCTACCAGTTCCCAAAACTAATACAAGAGTAGACCATTGGTGGTCCTGCATAAAAGACTATCCAGTCCTGAGAAAATTGACACTAGCACTACTGACATGCTTCCATGGTCCAATGATGGAAGGGAGTTAAATCGGTAATGAATTTGGTTATACTCGGCTTCTACCCTTCTGCCTTGCATCTTGACAAGAAAGAAACGTTATTTTTCAGATTGTAAATAAAATCCAGCAATGTTGAGTCATCATGTCTGGTAGAGGTAAAAGATGATGCAGAACGAGCCTCCCGGTAATCGTTGAGTGAGCAGACAGAAAAAGAAGGACAATAGGAACGAGGAGGTTGATTTGATTGGTGTCAGTGAGGACACAGATAAAGGGGCTGAAACGATAGATTTTGCAGCAATTTTAAAAGCGTCCGATATTTTGCCTAATGATGACAGGTGTGGAGGCAGTCAAGGGGATGACGTTCCTTGGACTTTTGGAGAGACAAAATAGTGGGCATAGAGAAATGGACAGATGCATTATATATGGCCATTTATTCATCATTCCACAAGGAAAAATATGCCGAGCTTTTCAGCTACCTCTTTTCAATACCAGAAGCGGCTGCTAAAAAGTCTGGTATGGCATGGCGTTCTTATGATGAGCAATTTTGCAATTGCCAGGTCATTGAATCCGAGCCAGTATTAAAAACTAGTCATTCTTACGTATTTTTTGTGTTGTTTTTCTCAAGCCTGCTTCTATCATACAAGCGAGTCATAAAATAAATGCCCTTCAATTTGTGAAATCTGCTCTCAAAGCAAAGGAACTTTCTTCCATAGAATATTTTAGTAGGGAAGATACCCTTTATACACCAGTTTTACCAGGACTATCAGCATGTATGAGCACAGCAGGAAAGCAAAGGAATCTTGATTTAACAAGAAATGGTGCGAAAAAGGTAAACAGCATGCAAAACTTGGAATATCAGACAAAACTAGAACTATCACTAAAGGTGATGATTTACCCCCGCATGCACGGCACAGTACATTTTGCAATTTGACCCACAACAAGATTGCTTTATTATGTGGACTGTATGTATATAGACTGTATGTAGTCTGTATAGTAAACAAAAACAAAATTCCATAACTATGCAGACATATTTATCTAAAAGAACGTAACATGGACCATGCACAGCTAGGGTTGGTACTGGTCACTTTGTTTGTGATGTTTCTTTAAATTGTGTGCAAGGGTTCAGAAGGATTAGGCAGCGCACAAGATTGGCATCTGCAGACTGCATGTACATAGTATTTATCAAAAAACAATAGTCCCATAATCTGCAATTTTGTCGTTGAAAGAACTAACATGCCCTATGCACAACTTACTGTTGTTACTGATCACTTGTGTGAAGTTTCATTAAATTGTGTCAAGGGATAAGGGAGAGATGGTGTGCACAAGATTGTGTCTATGTATATTAGTAGGACACAAAATACAAAGTCACATAATCTCTGCAATTTTTTTTTTCTGAAAGAACCTAACATGCTCCATGCATAACTACTGTTATTACTGATCACTTGTGTGAAGTTTCATTAAATTGTGCCAAGGGGATGAGAGAAATGGTGCGCACAAGATTGTGTTACCGGGACAGGACAGTCAAGACAACTGAAACAGATACCCCCACCCTTACTACTTTGTTGTGGGGGGGTACAAAAAGTAGTTAAGTTTTACAGCTGGTCGACACTAAAAAAACCCAACTCACTCACTTGTTTCTTGTCACAATGCAAGAAGGAAGGGCATTTGAACCATAATATCTGAGTAACCCAAATACTTACAGACATAACTCCCTTCAGGAAATGGTGACAAGAAACAAATGTTACTATTTTACACAAAAAGTCAATCCAGTACCATCAATGTGATAATACCTGAGTGACAGAATAGGACAGCTCAGGAGTGGTCTCTCAAACATTGAAGGGCTAACTAACAGAAAAAGACCAGAGGATGGAGGTAAGGAGATTGATTTGTTAGACATAGGCAAAAACATCAATGAAGGCGCAAAAATCTCCAGACTTTAAAATCTAAAAGCATCAAATATTCTTCCAGCAATGCCTTGAACAAATGCATACAGTTGCCTCTATGCTGCTTTGAACCCCCAATATACACCTTAATTAGTGCGAATGTTCATAACAGGTTCTTGTAAGTTTTTCCGTAGCAGTGTTAACTAGAACTTGCTTTGTAAAAAAGACATGTCTCCCCCAATGCAAAGTCCTTTAGGCAGAAGTTCATTTAGGGGTCAGGAGCAAAAATCAAGAGACACTGATGGTTGGCGCAATAGGGATCTTCTATTGGCATGTCAGTCATCCGCCTAAATTTCAAAAACACTCTTGCTGTGGTTCTCCAAGTCATGTTCAGGCTCCTGTGACCTTGACCTATGAATCAAGTGACCTCAAAATAAATAGGGGTCATCTTACTCTGCATGTCCAATCATGCCTAATTAAGTTTCAAACATTGTAGGTCAAGTGGCGTTCTCAAGTTATTTCCAAAAAACTGATTTTACATGAACAGGCACTGTGACCTTGTCCTTTAACAGTCTAACCCCAAATCAATAGGGTCATTACTCTGCATGTTCATACTATAAAGTGTTCAACATTCTGGGTCAAGTGGATCTAAAGTTATTGATCAGAACTGGTTATCAATGTTCAGTCCCCTGTGACCTTGACCTTTAACGGAGTGGCCCCAAAAACAATAGGGGTCATTTACTCTGCATGAACAATCATCCTATGAAGTTTCAACATTCTTGGTCAAGAGGTTCTCAAGTTATTGATTGGAAATGGTTTTCCATGTTCAGGCCCCTGTGGCCTTGACCTTTAACAGAGTGACCCTAAAATCGTTAGAGATCATCTACTCTGCATGTCCAATCATCCTATGAAGTTTCATCATTCTGGGTCAAGTGGTTCTCAAGTTACTGACCGGAAATGGTTTTCAATGTTCGGGCCCCTGTGACCTTGACCTTTAACAAAGTGACCCCAAAATTGTTAGGGGTCATCTACTCTGCATGACCAATCATCCTATTAAGTTTCAACATTCTGGATCAAGTAGTTCTCTAGTTATTGATCGGAAATGGTTTTCCATGTTCAGGCCCCTGTGACCTTGACCTTTGATGGAGTGACCCCAAAATCAATAGGGGTCAATTACTCTTTATGACCAATCATCCTATGAAGTTTCAACATTCTGGGTCAAGTGGTTCTCTAGTTATTGATTGGAAATGGATTTCAATGTTCAGGCCCCTGTGACCTTGACCTTTGACGAAGTGACCCCAAAATCAATAGGGGTCATCTACGCTTCATGAACAATCATCCTATGAAGTTTCAACATTCGGGGTCAAGTGGTTCTCTAGTTATTGATCGGAAATGGTTTTCAATGTTCAGGCCCCTGTGACCTTGACCTTTGACGGAGTGACCCCAAAATCAATAGGGGTCATCTACTCTTCATGATCAATCATCCTATGAAGTTTCAACATTCTGGGTCAAGTGGTTCTCTAGTTATTGATCGGAAATGGTTTTCAATGTTCAGGCCCGTGACCTTGACCTTTGACGGAGTGACCCCAAAATCAATAGGGGTCATCTACTCTTCATGACCAATCATCCTATGAAGTTTCAACATTCTGGGTCAAGTGGTTCTCTAGTTATTGATCGGAAATGGTTTTCAATGTTCAGGCCCCTGTGACCTTGACTTTTGACGGAGTGACCCCAAAAACAATAGGGGTCGTCTACTCCAGCAGCCCTACAACTCTATGAAGTTTGAAGGTTCTAGGTCAAATGGTTCTCCAGTTATTGCTCAGAAATGAAGTGTGACGGACGGACGGACGGACGGACAGGGCAAAACAATAAGTCTCCTGGGGGAGACATAATTACATCCATTGGTTTTATTGTTTCTGCTAATTTTACATGCACAATATTGTTAAATGATGTACATAATCCAAGCCAGTATTAAAACTAGTCAATTTCTATTTAATTTTATGTTTTTATATCAGTGTTAATATTCCTATATGGACGAATGTTTAAAAACATCTATTATGGTATCACGATGCTGCTCATCTAGCAGGAAGTGTAAATTAATTGCTTTTCTTTCTAGTACTTAGTTGTGCTGTCATATGGCAATTTTCCAGCTTTGAAAGAGACAGAAGACCCAAGATGCTCCTCTGGGCAGTAATTCAACCACCAACCTTCCTTATTCCACCTTGAAAACTCAAAACACATGAAAGAAAAATGATAAGCAAGTGATTTAAAGTTAGCCCTCCTTAAGCAGTAAAGTTTGGACAGTATTAAGACAGCAACTAAACAAACAAATTATATAACAGAAAAATACTGACTTATATTTGGCCCCCAAAAAATTAAGGCACTACTGCTTAAGTGCTAACAAATGTTTTCTTCCTACTTTTTTTATTGGTACATCCATTTGTTTAACAATCTGACACTTCTGTAGCCATCTTAGCACTTTTTTTTTTCAATAAAAAATAATCAATAATAACTCCTCTTTTATATAGTGTAACTTGTAAGTATTCTAAGCACCAATGATCTGAATTTCACATCTTGTCACTTCACCATAATTTTCAAAGTAAGTTTTTTTGACCTTTTGAGTATTTTAATAATGAATTTAACATTATAACAAAAAGTACACTCAGCCGATTATTAAGCAAAATTTCCGCACAAAACAACCTCTACATATTGTCAGCCCAGCCTATTTACACATGTAATTCCTCCATTATTCCAAATGTTTAAATATCACAGTTACATGTATAAACTTTTCAAGTTCAAGCAACATATTAGCATGCAATCAACAAGTTTACATGAGCAGTTTCTCAACTTGGTCTGGTGTTCTCGGCACAATACTTTGATATTCCCCGTACTCGTTCTTCGGATCGCAGACTGCATCGTACATCAGTTTATAGGATTTACAGATCAATTCTGAGGAATTCTTCTTAATGAGTTCTCTGAAATGTAAACATGATATTAAGTAAGCACTGGTGGAATTTAAGACGAACCCACTAACACCACGAAGTCTAACTTGCTCATCTGAGGCAGAAATCAAGAGGGAATGCTACATATGAACTTTTGGATGCTTCATTTCAGGCATTGTGAAAAATGGTCTTAAAGAGTTTTTAAGAAGACATCTGAATAAAACAAATAATGACAGTTGACGGGCAAGGCATTGACAACAACAGATACAGCATACCATCATCCTACGAATATAAGACGCACATTTTTTTACGAGATTCTGGTCTCGAAGGACCAATGCGTCCTATATATGGGGATAGAAAAAGACCAAACATTTCCGCGACTCAACATTAAGAAAATCGATCTTTGTTTACCCCGCATACCTCTATATTGAAGAGAATTCAAAGGAAGTAAATACCAATGACTCGGGCAAAGCTAATAGCCGGTATCGGGACCCAGCGTCTTAAATTACTTTTGTATAAAATGTAAAATTTAGAGCCCGCGGTAAAAAGATAAATAAATGCTGTTTTTCATTAAAGTATATTTTACAACGCATTTCTGTTACTGATCATTAAGTTTTTAACAAGACCTGTGTAAAACTTTCCCGGTGTGTTTTCACACATTTGGCATTAAAATACTTGAAACTTCATATCAGGTAGCCCGGAAATCGATTATCTAATCTTCAAACATAATTTTGATAATTGTCTATAATCCTCTTGTTCATCGAGAAATTCACGCCCAAGGCATTACTTATCTTACACCTACTGTCACTATCTGCAAACAATTAACTGTGTAATCATACCCGGAGGCAATTGTAAACATGTGCATGCGATATTTTAGACTGATCCAATATGATTATAGTCGCTGTTCCGTAATGTTCAAAACAATTTGCAAACCAGTCTTAAAATTACGTCATTTTACCGCCACGTGCCAAAGTGTACTTTCGTATTCACTGGCGTCAATATTCATGGAGTGGTCAGAGGATGCGGCAGTTTAGTGCTTACACAGAGTTTATGCTTTTTCAATTTAAATACTTACCACAACATTCAAAAACATCGACAATGATTAAGCAAAAACCGGCGAGATCGTAGAAACTATAGCAAATTTTGGACAAACATAAATTCGGATAAGTGATAAGTGGGTATAAGCATTTTTCCAGAATTCTGTTGATATTTTTTCACTGCGTCCTATACACAAGTGCGACCTATATTCGACCGATTACGGTAAAAGGTCATCTCTCAGTTTCAACTCATAATGCTTCCAATGTAATCCTCAAGTCTCATATGTGTACTGTAAAAGCACATATTTTCACTGGGTCAAAATTTCGTGAATTTGAAATTTTGAGTACGTTCACGAGGTTTCATATTCGCGAAATTGAAAAATTGGTGCCACACTTGAATTTGAATTATACATGTGCTAATGGTGAATATTTACGCTAGGAATAATTTTCAAGAGATGTAGGGCCTCAAGAATAAAACAAAATTTTCTGCTTTTACAGTATTAATATGACCACTAAAGTATATAGAACAAGCAAATTCGATGAATTGGTATCCCCCGCCGAAAGGGTTTGTGGTGAGGAATGGCAAAAAAATATATCCAGCAAAAAGTTAAGGATGTTAATAAGAAGCAAATAATGTCATTAGTCAACATCAATTTAACAGAAAACAAATGTTTAATTAAAGAGTACATAATAAATGCATGATACTTTGATCCTGACTAAAGAATTTATTTTGAATGGGATATGCTTACTGTAATAACCTTAGCTTTTAAAATTAAATGCAGTTAATTGAAATGTGAGCTTGAAGTTTGGAACGAAATATTGTCTTTCAGTGGTTTGGCACCAGGTGTTGCTGTTTTAACATGTACATTTGAACTTAAAAGAACAGATGTCCTTAAGAGAACACAGGTAAGATATCTTGAACATGGCTGAGGGCAAGGTTTGTGCACTCACAACTTAACATGTTGAAGGTTTGAACATTTAAAAAAACAAGAGGACCATGATGGTCCTGAATCGCTCACCTCTTCCCACATGACCCAGTTTTGAGTATGACATCGTTTTTGACCAACTTCATGAAGATCCCATGAAAAATGTGACCTCTAGAGTGGTCACAAGGTTTTTCTATTTTTAGACCTACTGACCTAGTTTTTGAAGGCACTTGACCCAGTTTCGAACTTGACCTAGATATCATCAAGATGAACATTCTGACCAACTTTCATAAAGATCCCATGAAAAATGTGACCTCTAGAGTGGTCACAAGGTTTTTCTATTTTTAGACCTACTGACCTAGTTTTTGACCGCACGTAACCCAGTTTCGAACTTGACCTAGATATCATCAAGATGAACATTCTGACCAACTTTCATGAAGATCCCATGAAAAATGTGACCTCTAGAGTGGTCACAAGGTTTTTCTACTTTTAGACCTACTGACCTAGTTTTTGACCGCAAGTGACCCAGTTTCGAACTTGACCTAGATATCATCAAGATGAACATTCTGACCATTTTTCATGAAGATCCCATGAAAAATGTAACCTCTAGAGTGGTCACAAGGTTTTTCTACTTTTAGACCTACTTACCTAGTTTTTGACCGCAAGTGACCCAGTTTCGAACTTGACCTAGATATCATCAAGATGAACATTCTGACCATTTTCCATGAAGATCCCATGAAAAATGTGACCTCTAGAGTGGTCACAAGGTTTTTCTATTTTTAGACCTACTGACCTAGTTTTTGACTCCACGTGACCCAGTTTCGAACTTGACCTAGATATCATCAAGATGAACATTCTGACCAACTTTCATGAAGATCCCATGAAAAATGTGACCTCTAGAGTGGTCACAAGGTTTTTCTATTTTTAGACCTACTGACCTAGTTTTTGACCGCATGTGACCCAGTTTCGAACTTGACCTAGATATCATCAAGATGAACAATCTGACCAACTTTCATGAAGATCCCATGAAAAATGTGACCTCTAGAGTGGTCACAAGGTTTTTCTATTTTTAGACCTACTGACCTAGTTTTTGACTGCACGTGACCCAGTTTCGAACTTGACCTAGATATCATCAAGATGAACATTCTGACCAACTTTCATAAAGATCCCATGAAAAATGTGACCTCTAGAGTGGTCACAAGCAAAAAGTTTACGGACGCACGGACGGACGGACGACGGACACTGCGCGATCACAAAAGCTCACCTTGTCACTTTATGACAGGTGAGCTAAAAAAAAGGAATGGAAATATATATATGTATATATATAGATATATGTATATATTTATTTTTTTAGGGGGTGGGGGTGCAGGGGAACGGGACAGGAAACAAAATTTCACATGTTGACTATAAATATTGATTGAAAAAAAATAATAAGGTAAAAGGGGGAGGATGCATGATCAGTGGTGGGCAAGACTGGATGGAGAAGTGAGGTGGGGGAATGGTACAACTTGGAAGGTTTGAAAAAAATCTAAAATAAGAAATGAAAAAACAAGAGATCACAGAAGGATCTTGGCGCCCACCAATGTGCCATTTTTGTGTGTTCCAAATTTGAAGACTTATTGACTAGCTCAAGGTCAAATTTCATTTCTGTACACAATTTTGTGCATGTGGTCTAAATTTGAAAGCTGTAGCTTGAGAAATGTGAAAGTAGGTCACTAGGTCAATGTCAAGGTCAAAGTTCTTTGTACACAAAACTATGTTCAAGTTTGAAGACTGTAGTTTGAGAAATTTGAAAGCAGGTCACTAGGTCACTCTTAAGGTCAAAGTTTATTTCGGTACACAAAACTATGCAAGTGGTCCAAATTTGAAGGCTGTAGCTTGAGAAATGTGAAAGTAGATCACTAGGTCAAAATCAAGGTCAAATTTCACTTCAGAACACAAATCTATGCATGTGGTCAAAATTTGTAGCCTGTACCTTCAAAAATGTGAAAGTAGGTCACTAGGTCAATGTCAAGGTCAAAGTTTGTTTTGGTACACAATCCTATTCATGTGGTCTAAATTTGAAGCCTGTAGCTACAGAAATGTGAAAGTAGGTCACTAGGTCAATCATATAGTCAAAGTTCATTTCGGTACACAAAACTATGCAAGTGGTCCAGATTTGAAGGCTGTAGCTTGAGAAATGTGAAAGTAGGTCACTAGGTCAAAATCAAGGTCAAATTTTATTTCGGAATACAAAACTATGCATGTGGTCCAAATTTGAAGCCTGTACCTTCAAAAATGTGAAAATAGGTCACTAGGTCAATGTAAAGGTCAAAGTTTGTTTCGGTACACAAAACCATGCATGTGGTCCAAATTTGAAGGCTGTAGCTTGAGAAATGTGAAAGTAGGTCACTAGGTCAAAATCAAGGTCAAATTTTATTTCGGAATACAGAACTATGCATGTGGTCCAAATTTGAAGCCTGTACCTTCAAAAATGTGAAAGTAGGTCACTAGGTCAATGCCAAGGTCAAAGTTTATTTCAGTGCACAAAACTATGCATGTGGTCCAAATTTGAAGGCTGTAGCTACAGAAATGTGAAAGTAGGTCACTAGGTCAAAATCAAGGTCAACTCATGTCAAGATTCATCTTGCCACTCAAAACCATACATGTGGTCCAAATTTGAATGTTGTAGGTTATTGACAAAAAGTTTTTAAAAGCTTTTCCCTATATAAGTCTATATGAACCATGTGACCCCCAGGGCGGAGCCATATTTGACCCTAGGGGGATGATTTTAACAAACTTGGTAGAGAACCACTAGACGATGCTACATTACAAATATCAAAGCCCTAGGCTTTGTGGTTTGGACAAGAAGATTTTCAAAGTTTTTCCCTATATAAGACTATGTAAACCATATGACCCCCGGGGCGGGGCCATATTTGACCCTAGGGGGATAATTTGAACAATCTTAGTAGAAGACCACTAGATGATGTCACATACAAAATATCAAAGCCCTAGGCCCCGTGGTTTTGGACAAGAGGTTTTTCAAAGTTTTTCCCTATACAAATCTATGTAAATTATAGAAATAAACAAAGGGCCATAACTTACTAAAAGATTGTTGAACCAGTCTGATTTTCAGGGGGACACAACTGGGGTACCAATACATCATTCTGACAAAGTTTGGTCAAAATCCCCCTGGTAGTTTCTGAGGAGATGCGATAACGAGAAATTGTTAACGGAAGGACGGACGGACGGAATGACGGACGGACGGACGGAAGGACGACGGACCACGGATGCAGAATGATTTGAATAGCCCACCATCTGATGATGGTGGGCTAAAAATTTGGGGGGAGGGGGGGTGGGGGGGAGTGGGGTTGGGAGGGGGAGGAGGTGTGACCAAGGCAAGTGGGTGACCAGGTGTGGGTGCGCAACTTCACATGTTTATAATAAATGTTCACAGAAAAGAATGAAGGAAATTTAATGAAATACTGACTGAAACTTGACGGGCCGCAAGAACTCATAGTGGTGAACATGTATATGAAGTTTTAAATAAATATTCGCAACCATTTCCTAGATATGGCTCCGGACGGACGGACGGACGGATGGAAAGACGGACGGAAGGACGGACGGACAACGCCTAAACTATATCCCTCCGACTTCCGTCGGGGGGATAATAAACAGGTAGATAGATATCAGGTATGATATATCAAAGTAAACCACAAACACAAATCCATTCTCATTCTGCAATTGTTAAAATGTTAAAAAGTGTTATTTCAAAGCCCAAAACAAAACAAGAGCATTTAATTTAGACTTACCTATTTTTTGAGCTCGTTATCAGTGTACACTGTGCTAACATGAGACTATCTGGACTTGCAAGGTAACTGTCAAACTTGTTCTGTAATTCAAAATAAACTCCTCACAGCAACAATTTCCACACATGGAATCTAATACCTCTAACTGAACAGTTTTAGTGCTTTAAAAAATCATTTTCGTTCTGCATGTGGTCAGTGTCATTCTGCTATAAAAGCTAATCTACCTCAATATTTTTCTAACCCTTACCCTGCGGATGTGCAGTCTGATCATGATTTACACTGGTCACAAAGGCTGAATCAAGCATGTCCAGCATAATAAGGGTTAATTAAAAAATACTGTTTCTGAAAGATCTCGAGACCTAATTATTTTATGGTGTCTTAGATGATAAATTCATTTAAAATTTTAAGTAAAATACAGTAATAACTCAAAAAATCAACACATGGAAAAGTATGATATTCATTAGCTTTGACCATCATTAAAAAAAATTTTTTTTTTGAGAGTGACTAATTTTTCACATATATCAAGGCAGCTTTATTTTACACAAAAAATAAACAAATGCTTATGAACTAAATTTGAAATCCAAAAAGTTGTCTCCACAACAAAAAAAAAGATAATATATGACATCTGTAACATTCACATGGCAAAATGACAGTGCCATTTCTTACCATTGCAGATTTCACAGTAATCGGATCTAATCCTTGTATACTTGATAGTGGACCCTGGAAAATGAAAACAATTCAATATATAGTAGAGAATCTGAGAAAACTTTCCTTTAACAATAACTATATTGACCTGCCTATTAAATAGCTATCACACTAATTCTTTTCAGCAATTCACTTTAATGATTAATATTTCCCTAACAAATATGGAATGAAATGTACACTGAGTGGTTATTAATTTGTATCACTGTATCAATACCTCTCTAAACAGGCATTTTTTTCCCCAACTAGACAACTTTGTTTTGTAAGTGGACTCTCTCCACAGTTATTATCTCTATAAAATAAACTATATACATTCTATCTAAGTAACAAAAAACCTGCAAATCTATTTCTAAGTCATACTACAGTACAATCGCGATCCTACGAAAAGCCAAGGGACCGGCCGTTTTTTCGTAATATCGCATTTTCGTTCAAGCGTAGCATAGGAAATTTCGCTATACAGCACCTTAATATCTACACGTCGCAACCCGTGATATTTAAACATGTGAGTTTCGAATCAGAGTACATGTATACCAATTTTATATGTACATCTAGGTTTACTACAAATCTTATTCGAATCTGAACTTAGATGGTATCTGGAATGTAAAACAGGTTGTTTTTTCTTCGCTTTTTATTCACTGTACATAGAACATATTTAGGGTACATTGTTGCACAAGAACAAAAAATCGCAATTGCATATTCCGATATCCTCAGCTACCCTTTACTGAATTGTTCCGAATAATAAAACGACAATATACAGACGATCAGGACTTAAATATTGTTTTTATTGTTTTTTATGCGGTGATTGTTTGAGATGTATAGATATCGAAGCAAGTGTGAATGGAATGCCATCCGATCTGATAATTATAGGAGAAAAAATTAACCACTAACTTGTGTCATAGTGTACAGCGTATGTGTTTCGAATTTAATTACTAAGTTTTCACACTTTAATTACTGTTTACGACCAGCTAAATGATAGTGACTCTTTCTACTCTAAAGCGTTTTCACACCGTTATGGAAGGTGTGAAAATTTAGACGATACAGGTATTCGTAAAATCGCAACTTAAACAAGTTAAAAACATGCTTTAAGGGCATAACAATACATTCGTTGGAGAGTATTTTTCATAAAATTGCATTTTCGTAAAACTGTGACTTTGTAACATAGAAATAAGAAGGAAAGCAGCCGGTACCACAACACCTTTTCGTCGTATACCGGTATTTCGTTAAATTGCGATTCATAGCATCGCGAATGCACTGTATTTCAAATGTTTTCTCAACACTACATTTTACAAATCAGTTACATATATCATATATATTTCTGCTGAAGCACTTGTATAGTACATGAACCATTAATATATGTGCCAAATTTACTCTGCTTGTGATATACATGTATGACATATACATTACCTGTTTTGGCTGATGCTGTTGTATAGTACCATATATATGTGCTAGATCTACTCTGTTCAGGATAAATGCTGCCTGTTCATTTACCATAGTGTCTATATGTGCATCAATCTGAAGTATAAACACCAAATCATATAATCTACAACAAGTTTTAAGTCAACCTAATTGTGAACAAAGTATCCCATTCAAAAAGTTCACAAATGTTTTCATCAATAAACCTTTGACTGTTTTTTAATGGATTTACCTTAATGGTTTTCACAAACCAGCAAATGAATACATTATGAATATTGTAATATTAATTTCTACAAAGCACCTGTACCAATATTCACCAACTTTCCATTCCTTCTGATATATAGGAAATGTTGCCTGTGTAAAAGTGTGTTAATCTTATTGAAATATTCTTTTCAAATTGCATTCTTTTATTCATATAACTGGAGTTTGCAATCACTAAATCAGTATGCAATGAGAGGCCATTCTTCCTGAAATGCAGTCTAACTGTATGTGTGTTGTTTCTCAACAGTATTTCAGTCATAATGATCTTTTAACCAATCAGTTTTCCCAGTTTTTATACAAGTAATAACTTTTTCTTTGCATGTAACTAGTCAGAGATGAAATGTCACTGGGTGAATGACTTACACATTTTGATTTAACATTAAAGAAAATATTTCCCATATAAAAAGATCTGACAGCATCTTTATCAATAGTCTAAACGTCAAATAATGTTATACCTGTGCTTGTAACATTTCTTGCCGTGTGTCTGTGAACTCGTACAATGCTATAGTAGTCTGCATGAGATAGATACAGTTCACCATGTAGGCAGCCATATCCACTGTGTTTAGACGACTGGCTGACACTGAACACATCTGTAGCACTGGGTCAAGAACACATGCCAGTATCTGAAATGTGGGAAAACATGCTTATCTAGTACACATTCCTATCACTGACAGAAGGGAGTAATGTACTAAACTAACTTTAGCCAGGGTGACCCACCGCCCATTCTTTGTTCAAAGGTTTCAAATATTTCACAAAACTGCTAATGCAATGAGGTGTCTTGTTTAAACAGGTGCTATGATGATACAGGCTCCAATATTATAATCTCTGAGCTTTAATCACAAATATATATGAAAAGAACCACTACTGTGATATATATTTTGGTTAGCAAAGAATTTCATGGTTTATTTGCAAATGTCTATTTCATAGGGTCATTAATTCATAGATTTCACATTCTAACATATTACATCAATTCACTGAAATTTAATTGCATGGACTGGCAAAACAGCAAAGCCACATACATTCATGTTTTCACTGTACAATAACCAGACCACTCGCATGTTAAACTGAAATACCTAGTTAACTCAACTCTGGTTATCTACTATATTTGTTTTGTACCTGTTTAAAGTCCTGTTTCTTGTTTTCTAGGGTAACTACAGAAGAATCATGGCACTGTAAAACATCTTTCAGTAGAGTCATAGTCTGTGTGTGTGATGCTGTAGGTCCTAAATCAGCTGGTGGTAACTCCACCTGTAACAGCAGTAATCTTACATCTTAACCTTTACCCTGCTAAATTTCTAAAATGGACTGGTCCATCCCATAGTTTGGGCAATACCATTTATTATTTGAACGGGTGTTTGCTGAAAATTTACTGACTGAATAGCGAACAGTGCAGACCCTGATCAGACTGCACGGATGTGCAGGCTGACCTTGGTCTGCACTGGTCGCAAAGACAGAAATATTCACCGCCAGCAGGCTAAAAGTTAACATAAATTTTGTAAGCTTTGTGCATGTTTCTTTGTTTTCTTGGGTTTCAAGTCATATAAACTCAATCACTCTCATGTTTTGATGGCAGACCAATGTGACCTGTGCATTCTTTCAGACACAGGATAGCTCCAATGTAAAAACATTGGCCTTCAAAAAAAAGGCTTTACAGATTTCTCAAAAGCAAGAATTCTGTATCCAAAGCAGGATTTCTGACCCACCGATGTTAGAGGTTAGTGATTCTGTAAGCAATTTTTCACCACTACTAAAGTGCCCCTATAAAATATTTAAGTTTTTACAAGATAAGCTTTAGAACTTCATAAATTTATTATACCATATTTCATCAATACTTCACTGACAAAACAAACAATGTTTTCCTCATCTAACTATTAATTTCCTCTTATTATACACAAGATAATGATTTTTTTCCTGCCTAAATCTTAACACAGATTATCTGCCATATCCGATGTAAAGATCAAACGATCTTGCAATTGGAAGGTCTCTGTGTTGAGAAAATCATATGAGACAATAAGATATGTGTAAAAGAACTTTCACAACATAGTGAGTGATGCTTTACAAGCTAGAAAATGGTACCTCACCTTATCAAGAAGTTTGTTGGCATTACATGTAAGACTGTTAAAGAACATCCTATGGCTGAGATCCTGTATTTCTAATATGGTGGACAACAGAGCAGCATCTGGGTTAATTATTTGCCTGAAAAGAGGAAGAATTTTTTTCTGACATAAATGCATATCAATGTCTGAAAATCTGACCTGTCATCAAGAAAAAAAACATCTGACAATATGATATTTCATAAAATAGACTGAAGTATATCAAATCTGGATATAGTCAAAACTCATAATAATATAAAACAAGAGGACCATGATGGTCCTGAATCGCTCACCTCTTCCCACATGACCCAGTTTTGAGTATGACGTCGTTTTTTCTATTATTTGACATAGTGACCTAGTTTTTGAGCTCATGTGACCCAGTTTTGAACCTGACCAAGATATTATCAAGATAAACATTCTGACCAATTTTCATGAAGATCCATTGAAAAATATGGTCTCTAGAGAGGTCACAAGGTTTTTCTATTATTTGACCTATTGACCTAGTTTTCAAAGGTACGTGACCCTGTTCTGAACTTTACCTAGATATCAAGGTGAACATTCTCACTAATTTTCATGAAGATCACATGAAAAATATGGCCTCTAGAGAGGTCACAAGGTTTTTCTATTTTTATACCTACTGGCCTAGTTTTTGACCGCACGTGACCCAGTTTCGAAACTTGACCTAGATATCATCAAGGTGAACATTCAGATCAATTTTCATGAAGATCCATTGAAAAATATGGCCTCTAGAGAGGTCAAAAGATTTTTCTAATTTTAGACCTACTGACCTAGTTTTTGACCGCAGTTGACCCAGTTTCAAACCTGCCCAAAGATATCATCAAGATGAACATTCAGACCAACTTTCATACAGATCCCATGAAAAGTATGGCCTCTAGAGAGGTCACAAGGTTTTTTTTTTTATTTGACCTACTGACCTAGTTTTTTATGGCATGTGACCCAGTTTCAAACTTGACCTAGATATCATCAAGGTAAACATTCTGACCAATTTTCATGAAGATCCATTCAAGGGTATGGCCTCTATAGAGGTCACAAAGTTTTTCTATTTCAAGACCTACTGACCTAGTTTTTGATCGCAGTTGACCCAGTTTCAAACTTGACCTATATATCATCAAGATAAACATTCAGACCAACTTTCATACAGATCCCATGAAAAATATGGCCTCTAGAGAGGTCACAACGTTTTTTCATTATTTGACCTACTGACCTACTTTTTGACGGCACGTGACCCACTTTCGAACTTGACCTAGATATCATCAAGATGAACATTCTGACCATTTTTTATGGAGATCCATTCACAAGTATGGCCTCTAGAGAGGTCACAAGGTTTTTCTATTTTTAGACCTACTGACCTAGTTTTTGACCGCACATGACCCTGTTTCGAACTTGACCTAGATATCATCAAGATGAACATTCAGACTAACTTTCATATAGATCCCATGAAAAATATGGCCTTTAGAGAGGTCACAAGGTTTTTCTATTATTTGACCTACTGACCTAGTTTTTGACGGCACGTGACCCACTTTCGAACTTGACCTAGATATCATCAAGATGAACATTCAGACCAACTTTCATACAGATCCATGAAAATATGGCCTTTAGAGAGGTCACAAGGTTTTTCTATTATTTGACCTACTGACCTAGTTTTTGACGGCACGTGACCCACTTTCAAACTTGACCTAGATATCATCAAGGTGAACATTCTGACCAATTTTCATGAAGATCTCATGAAATATATGGCCTCTAGAGAGGTCACAAGGTTTTTCTATTTTAGACCTACTGACCTAGTTTTTGACCGCACGTGACCCATTTTTCGAACTTGACCTAGATATCATCAAGATGAACATTCAGACCAACTTTCATACAGATCCCATGAAAAATATGGCCTTTAGAGAGGTCACAAGGTTTTTCTATTATTTGACCTACTGACCTAGTTTTTGACGGCACGTGACCCACTTTCGAACTTGACCTAGATATCATCAAGATGAACATTCAGACCAACATTCATACAGATCCCATGAAAAATATGGCCTCTAGAGAGGTCACAAGGTTTTTCTATTATTTGACCTACTGACCTAGTTTTTGAAGGCATGTGACCCACTTTCGAACTTGACCTAGATATCATCAAGGTGAACATTCTGACCAATTTTCATGAAGATCTCATGAAATATATGGCCTCTAGAGAGGTCACAAGGTTTTTCTATTTTTAGACCTACTGACCTAGTTTTTGACCGCACGTGACCAAGTTTCGAACTTGACCTAGATATCATCAAGATGAACATTCAGACCAACTTTCATACAGATCCCATGAAAAATATGGCCTTTAGAGAGGTCACAAGGTTTTTCTATTATTTGACCTACTGACCTAGTTTTTGATGGCACGTGACCCAGTTTCGAACTTGACCTAGATATCATCAAGGTGAACGTTCTGACCAATTTTCATGAAGATCTTGTGAAATATATGGCCTCTAGAGAGGTCACAAGATTTTTCTATTTTTAGACCTACTGACCTAGTTTTTGACGGCACGTGACCCAGTTTCGAACCTGACCTAGATATCATCAAGGTGAACATTCTGACCAACTTTCATAAAGATCCCATGAAAAATGTGACCTCTAGAGCGGTCACAAGCAAAAGTTTACTGACTGACACACGCACGCACGCACGGACGGACGACGGACGACGGACACCGCGCGATCACAAAAGCTCACCTTGTCACTTTGTGACAGGTGAGCTAAAAAAACATTTTCAAACCCTATTAACAAGAAACCATACCCGCATCTCCAATTGGTCTTTTGCTGACTTTTTCTCTGCAAGTCATTTTTAACATTAAAAATTTTGACCTAGACAATTTTTTATATTTTTGCCCATTTGACTTAGTAACTGTGTAAAAGATTTATTACGGTCCTGCATCTACATAAAACAATTATTTGTCTAGTAACTTCACACTTGAAAAAACAAATGAGCGTTCCTTTATACACACACATAGATAAATTTAACTTACCCTATTGTATGATGGTAAAACTTGAGTAGATTATTCAGTTTGTACAAGGTTACAGCATCTTGCTCTGATACCAGTACCTGCTCCACTCTCACCTGCAAAACAATCATCACATTATTTTCTCTAGCTTATTATGTTCTAATAATACACTGACCAAATAAACAAGGCCTTTGAGTGGTTTGTCGCCTGATCTATCACAGTTCAGATTTTTTATTGTGGGAATTGAACCATGAAGGCGTTTGCCTGAGTGGTTAAAGTATCCAAGCATCTTAAGTATGGTAAATTAGACAATAAACCATAAGACTATCTTGATTGTTTGCATTGTAACATTCTCACTAAAATGTTTTGATAAGAATTATGCTGTACTTCATTTATACAGCGAACCAGACATTATGCGGCAATTTCATGTCGTAACTAATGTCATAATGCTCTTACCAGTCAACTGTTTTTTTTTATCGCAGAATACACATAGCTTGACATGCTTTTTTGTATTTTGCAATCAGATCGAGCTATTTTAAAATCACATTAAGTACACTTAGCATAATGCTTTTATGAATTTCCCTTTTTCATTACACTCATCATTATTGGGTACAAACGTTACTTTCTCCGTATCTCATACCACAATGTGATATTTGCTGTTGCTAGGTGGCAGTGTATAAGCACTTATCAATTCAAATTACATATTAAACGTTACAGCACATATTCTAGTATATGCATCAATATATCTTTAACATTGGTAATAATATTTCAAAACTATGGGATAATGATTCTTTTTATGTGTAACTGAAATCCAGTCATGTATGTCCTGAAACAGGGTTAGTTTTACACTATTTATCTCTCTAAGCATGACATAAACTTAATTCATATAAATATGACACAAATAAGAGATTTTTACCTTAAATGGTCTACAAACACCTTCTGTAATGTGCCCTAGAATATCTTGGATAGTGTCATCTGTAGCTGAAAGATGAAATATATACTGCCATTATTTTTTACAATTTTATGTGTTATTTATATCTCTCCACATGTAGCCAGCTGTAATTGCTTGAAAATTTTCTAATAAAATCAAAAACAAACTGTATTTGCAGTATTTCATGCAATTATTAAACTTTTAACAATAATTATATATAAATCCAAGACATGTTATTAAGTCACAATTATATACAAATTTGTAGAATACATTGTTTGTACTAATGTTCATCCCAGACTTAAATACCCACAAGTATATTTTTCTATCAGAAAGACACAGAATATTGCAAGAAGTATGAAGCAAAATATATCCCAAATAAGTATTTAAACTGAATATATAGAAAATCTACATTTTGTGCCATGTGAATTCTTACATACAAGTTTAATAAATTTGCAAGTGGAATGTGATTTAAGCTTCAGTAACTGACTATATATTCAATGTGTCAGTTACTGGTAAACATGTATTTATTACATCAAGATATTCATTTCATTATATCTACTTTTAAATCACCAGATTATGTTGTACTTCATTTAAATAAGCAAATACAGAACCCTCCCCTCACCCATGGAATGAAATACTGAATAAGTCTATCTGAAACTTTGTGGTTTCGACAGCTTCACAGAAAAAAAGTATGTTCAAATAAAGAGAAGGGTAAATGTAAACTCAGCAAAACTAAAACAAACATGATCAACCTTGAGTACAAATACAAGAATGATCAACCTTCACTACAGATAGAGTTATGTACAACCCGTAAACTAACCAAGCCACAGGTGATATAATAGAGAACCAAGTATGTTTGACAGAAAGACAGAAGTGAGGTAAACCAAAATGAAGGTGTGTCCCACATGTTACCTCCTCTAATATGTATTTTATCTTTTTCTACATCTCTCACATCTCCGTGTAATATCTTTATATCTTCTGGTTTGGAAATGAAATTTATTAATACTGTGTCTTTGGCTTTAATATTTCGCTAAATTTTGTATTAAAGTACATGCTTCTTTCTAATTGTAAATTCTTCCAACTTGTTGGGAGAATGCATTATACAAAGAGAGTGGAATTGATTCAAAACTTGAAACTAAAACTTTGTAATCACACCAATTTAGACATATTGTACTGTCATCAATAAGCTTTCCTTACCTTTTTAAACAATTCCATACTGATATAATAAGTGAAGTCAATTCTACTGATGATTAAACTGGTGATAAACTTAAATTCATGGTCATGAGCCTCTGAAAATACTTAACTATTTCTACAAATATATCTTATTTAATGCAAAAACATAACATACGTTCACATCTCTTCAACAGTGTCTGCAGATATTCCTTCTCAGAAGCTGTAGACTGATGTAACCATGCCAACATGTCACCAACATATCGCAAAGGATCATGGGAATGTAGTTCAATAGGTCGTGGAGTTCCTCCTGGACCTAAAATTCATTGTTCTAATTACATATCACAGTGGGCTTTCAATCTATTTTGTAATCATACATATATATCACATGGTTATTTCTGAAATTAAGACATTTCTGTGTATATGAACTGCAAACTACAATCTTAAAGCTACTGTGTTCAAAAAAGTCCACCCGCATAGCTAAACAGGAAAGGCGTACTGATCTAGTCATACGATCTGTCCCCCATCAAAATAGTCCCACAAGATCATGTCAGCTTAAAATACAGTAGAAAGAAATCTTTAAAACTACTTACAGTTTTTAAAGCTTGGGTGTGAGATATTCCCTCAACATTAATGTGTTACATATTTCTTTGAGAACCATATTATGTAAATATTGATAAATACCTCCTCTGGTGAGAGCATCTATCAGCCCCCTTACAACAGCTGTACGCCGTGCTGTGCCATACTCGTCCAATGTATACCTGAAAAATGAAATGCTGATACTGCCTACATTGTATAAAGACCGCTTAATTTTTCTAATCTCTCTAAGATTTATAACCTGATAGTAACGGTAAATTGGATGGTTGTGACATACCTTAAGGTATCAGGCCCATAATAGAGTACCTCCTTCTTGAAGAGTATTCAATTCCTACCATAAACCTACTTTGACTGCAATTTTCAGGGGGGCGTAGGTTCAAGCCCCGCGACCAAATTTTTTTCCCCTCAGTTTCCTTTTTTTCTATTTAGTTTTTACTTCTTTCAAAACTTATTATTGATTTATTGTATAAAAGTGGAAAAAATTCATTTGATAAGCGATTTCTTGCTGTTCAAAATGAATTTACCTATGAAACAGAAGGAGTAGAGTTACATATCTTTAAAAATACTGAGTTACATGCACAAAAAGTTCTCTATTTTGCCTTCATTCTTTAGATTACATACTGTGGAAGAAATGTAGGTAGGTTTTACTTCTGTCCCAAGGTTATTTTTGAATGAAGTGAGCAAAATTCAAAACAGACCCACAGGATTCGACCTTTTTTTTTTCAATGTTGGAGTTAGAATTCAGTCTTATTAAATCCGTTTACTTGAGACACCCTAGAAAAAATGATATAGACAGTTTTATTTTAAGTTTTATAATTGTTTACAAATAGTTTGATATATCTTTTATAAAAAATAATGGTATAAAAGAGTTCTCTGCAAACGTTTTGGACAGTGGCCATCACTTTGAAATTTGTCTCTACTTGAGCTTGAGGAAATACCATAAATTACACAAAATTCATAAAGAACAGCATGGTAAAAGTTGTTCAAAAATTGCAACACAGTGCGAAACATGGTCAACTTTAAGAATATACCAAGCAAATGCCATTTTTTAAACATTACTATTAGATGTCTAATACCTTAACTGAAGTTTGCAAACACTGGCAATAGCTTCATCAGTGTAACATTTATGTGATTTACATGTAAGAAGCAAATACAATGCATGTAGGAAACCTTCTATTGTGCAGCTGTTTTATCAAGATACAAGCATAAGCACATACCTGAATACAACTAAACCATATCAAGAATCTGTTTATAAAGGACTATCAACTAACTGAAGAATTGATGAACACCATACCTGAACAGGACAGGTCTGTCTTGTAAAGCAAGTAATGCCTGACAGAGAATAGGTGAGATATCTGGTGCCTCTCCAGTCAGCATACGACATTCATCTGGTAACACAACAGAAACATATCAATAGTTAAAACATACTCTAATACTTATAGATTATTAATTCATTACAAAATAAACGGTTTTCAACAAGATACATCTTGATTTTACATTAAAGATATTTTCAACTCAAACACTTCAGTTTTTCATTTTTTTGTAACTTCTAAAATTAGTTTCTTGAAAAGTCCTAAATATTAATAACACAAGGCGATTTAACTTCCATTTTTCATTAATATATCAAATTATATTCTTTGACTTAGCATGTCCAAAATTTTTCAATATACCACTCTATAGACAAAGACTTACTTTGAGACCACCGGTAAAGCCTTTCGTAAGATGACTCCTGATGTAACGCCATCGACTCCATGATTTCTAACCTGAAAAAATCTATGCATTTATTTTCTATGCTTAAACATTACTACTAACTTGCAAACAATCTTGCATCAAGAAATGACTAACTTTGAGTACTGCTGCAATCTAAACATTAACAAGGATTCTCATTTGATACTTTTCAAGGTTTCTGATTTCTTGTCACAAAGCTGTACAAGTCATACTATTTCACTTTACAAGTCAGCAAAAGAGCTTGCTATTGCAAACAAAGTGAACTCCGATGATGTAGTTCAAATCAACAGTAAATACTGGCAAAAGTTAAACCAATACTGTGAAATCACGGGCATGTAATTTTGTGGTTTAGACCAAAACTCCTATTTCACATGGACAGGAATGCATTGATTTCATATTTGGAACATAAGATGAATGGAAATTTCTCCTGTTCATTAGGATTTAATTTTTGAAGATTGACTCAACCATGAAGCCCCTACAAATATAACAAGAGCACCGCCTTGCGGGTGCTGACGCTCATCTGATTTTTTTTGTATAATAGAAATATTGTCCTACCTATGATTTTCTAAGTCTAAAAAGGGCCATCATTCTTGCAAAAAGCAGGATAGAGTTATGTTTCTTGATGTACAGTGTCCACTTATGATGGTGAAAAACTGTTGCAAGTTTTAAAGCAATAGCTTTGATAGTTTATGAGAAAAGTATACTTAAACATAAAACTCAACCAAGAAAATGATTTTCTAAGTCCAAAAGGGGCAATAATTATTGCAAAAAGCAGGATGGAGTTATGTTGCTTGCTGTACAGGGTCAGCTTATGATGGTGAACAAGTGTTGCAAGTTTCAAAGCAATAGCTTTGATAGGTTAAGAGAAAAAGTTCACCTAAACATAAAACTTAACCAAGAAATCTGATATTTTCTAAGTCCAAAAGGGGCCATAAATCTTGCAAAAAGCAGGATGGAGTTATGTTTCTTAATGTACAGGGTCAGCTTATGATGGTGAACAAGTGTTGCAAGTTTTAAAGCAAAAGCTTTGATAGTTTAGGATAAAAGCTGACCTAAACATAAAACTTAACCAAGAAAACTGATTTTCTAAGTCCAAAAGGGGCAATAATTCTTGCAAAAAGCAAGATGGAGTTATGTTTCTTGATGTACATGGTCTGCTTATGATGGTTAACAACTATTCCAAGTTTCAAAGCAATAGCTTTGATAGTTTAGGAGAAAAGTTGACCTAAACATAAAACTTAACCAAGAAATCTGATATTTTCTAAGTCCAAAAGGGGCCATAAATCTTGCAAAAAGCAAGATGGAGTTATGTTTCTTGCTATACAGGGTCAGCTTATGATGGTGAACAAGTATTCCAAGTTTCAAAGCAATAGCTTTGATAGTTTAGGAGAAAAGCTGACCTAAACATAAAACTTAACCAGGCAACGCCGACGCCGACGCCGAGGCCGACAACCGCTCAAGTGATGACAATAACTCATCATTTTTTTTCAAAAAATCAGATGAGCTAAAAATTAATGATTTCAAAATATACCAGAGATGCCCTGTGTCGACAAAGCATTTAGTGTATTTAAGGTTACAACCTTTATGAAATTCTTTAAAGAAGCTATCTTATACAAAAACTGTAATAACACATTAACTTAATATCTGTTTGGGGTGAAAATTTTACAAACTCAGGTTGTCTCTTACCCTGCAGTCTGATGGTTGGTTCTCAATAAAACTTTACAATCATTATGTATCTGTTTAACCCTTGCCAACGCTTGGAAAAAGTCCTGAAATGTTGAATACAAAAACATTTTGCACCTGTTCCATACTAAGAAGCAAGTCCTGTTTTCTTCTTCTCTATGAAACTTCATACACAAAGTGACATGTCATTATCTTTCTATCATAAGGAAGTATTTAGACCAGTAGTGGTCCACTGCACAAGAACCATTCGATTAAACTGTGCAATATCTAACAAGTACCTGTGAAAGTGCACCAGATTTTGCACCTCTCAATGTACGAATCTCTTCTGGTTTTAACTGGAACTGATCAAGAAATGTGTCTGCAACTTGCTGTTTCATCTGTAACTTCTGACTGTAAACAAACACAAACATTTTACCATGTTGAACAGTAATTGATTAATTACATACTGTCAAATCAAAAATTTCATTTGAAATGAATATTTCATAGGGGCAATAATTCATCGATTTCAAATTTAAAGGAGAAAATAAATCAAGAATTTTATTTGTTAAATCCATATAGATTTTGCAGACTGATACAATAAAAAAACCCATGAAAATAAACCCACCGTAAATGATAATGATTTCACTGTACTAAAAGTTAACTTCCTTCAAGTGAAACTTTCTAATCATGACATTTTTGGACAGCAATATTTCTTTTGAATCTAGCAAATAACCATTTCTCAGTATGTATAATCACCATTGTTTTTTCTTCATGCAACATAGCAAGTGACTATTTTGCCTCATAAATATTATACACTGAATGGTTCACAAATGAATGAGGGCAAATAGTTCAAGCTGCTGACCAGAAGGCCATTCAATAAATGTTTAATTACATGACATCAGACATATGTTTTCATTCAGCCAAATTTAGTGTTAAGCTATCTATATAAAAAGTTATGAAATAAATAGTTGTATGAACTTTTATCTTAAAGTTTTGAAAATGTCTTTGTGAAGGGACACTTGACCCAATGACCATTCATTTGTTTTTAAACAACAAAAACAGTTTGAATGCTACAAAATGAAATCAAGGAGCGTACCTTTCACCATGGAGTTTTGTTGTCTGATTAATCAGGTCATGTGTCTGTGCTTTAGCATTCTGAAAATACAAGTTTAAGATACTAAACCACTTATAATGTGATATGAAAATAATAACAAAATTAAATATTATTTCTACATAACTGGAACTAATTAATTAAGGTGACATGTAATCTCTGGAAATTTTGATACTCAGATACATTAATTAGGCCATAGTTTTTCTCTACTTCTGCTGCAGAGGGTTTTTATATGCCTAGTGCTAGTATGTTCCTACTTCAGTTCACTTCAATATACAGAAATTTGACAGAAGACAGACACCAAGCAACTGGTATTAACCCTTAGCATGCTGAACACAACTGATTCTGCCTTTGCGACCATTGTAGATCATGATCAGCCTGCACATCATTGCAATCTGATCAAGACCTGCATTGTTTGCTATTCAGTCAATAACGTTTTGGTAACCTTTCCTTTTAACAGTTAATGGTACTGTCCATATTGAAAGATGGGCAAGTTCATTATAGAAATTTAGCAGGGTAAGGGTTAAGACATATGAAAATTTTATTCACAAAATTAGGATTCATACAAAGTAACCACTGAATTCAGTAAAATACTGTTTGTTATGCTATCAAGTGATTACAACAAGAAATATCAATTTACTATGTTCACATGATTCTGAAATTAGGAACAGATTCAATGTCTACTAAAACAGAAGCCACGTTAAAACAGGCACAATGCCCATAAAACAATTATGTTACTGACCTTTAACCTTGTAGTCATATCCTGACAACAGTCACTCATAGCTTTCACATCAGAATACACACTGTCCAGTTGCTGTAAATAGAAACAAATATCATCCAAGTTAATTATAATCAGATTACAGTAGCATGAAAACATTAAAAGATGCTCTTTAAATACTGTCATTTATGGTTCAGTTTTGTTGCTTATAACATCACACCAACACAATAAAAGGTTATGAGGCAACTTTCCAATATTTAATGGTGAAGGAAGACCCCAGGTGCCCCCGGAGCCACCGACCTTCCCTAAGCTAGCTGGATGGTTTTCTCCCATAAAAAATTCTACATCCTAAGCTAGGCTTCAAATAACAGTGGTGAGGGGCAAGTGATTCTGACTGTGATTTTTTTTGGTTTAATTATAAACATACAAAGCTGAACAAATTTTTGGTAGCAAAACAATCGCATACTAGAAATATGTCAGAGAAAATCTCTGTGTGAAAACTTTGATGAAAATTTAAGGTTTCAGTTTGTTTCCGCTGAGTGTAAATATGCGCTGATTGGCGACATATTATCCTTAGTCAAAATTGCAAATAAATTCTAGATTTGCTTAAAAAACAGTTTTTTTGCAAAAAAAAAAAATGCTTCAAAAATAAAAAAGATACAAGCCATGGACATTAAAACAGTTTTTAGGTTAACGTTCTACTGCATTTATTGCTAAAATTGAGACAGACTGAAAATAAAAAGAACTAGAAAATGCTTTTGTAAAAAAGCGCATGTCTCCCCCAATGCAAAGTCCTATAGGCACGAAGTCAATAGGGGTCAGGAGCGAAAGTCAAAGAGACACTGATGGTTGGCTGCAATAGGGATCATCTACTTGGCATGTCCAGTCATCCTGCTAAATTTCAACACTCTTGGCCTAGTGGTTCTCAAGTCACTGTTCAGGCTCCTGTGACCTTGACCTCTGATCAAGTGACCTCAAAATAAATAGGGGTCATCTACTCTGCATGTCCAATCATCCTATTAAGTTTCAACATTGTAGGTCAAGTGGTTCTCAAGTTATTTCCAAAAAATGATTCTACATGAACAGGCCACTGTGACCTTGACCTTTAATACTGACCCCAAAATCAATAGGGGTCATCTACTCTGCATGTTCAATCATCCTATGAAGTTTCAACATTCTGGGTCAAGTGGTTCTCAAGTTATTGATCGGAACTGGTTATCAATGTTCAGGCCCCTGTGACCTTGACCTTTAACGGAGTCACCCCAAAAACAATAGGGGTCATTTACTCTGCATGAACAATCATCCTATGAAGTTTCAACATTCTGGGTTGAGAGGTTCTCAAGTTATTGATTGGAAATGGTTTTCCATGTTCAGGCCCCTGTGGCCTTGACCTTTAACAGAGTGACCCTAAAATCGTTAGGGGCCATCTACTCTGCATGACCAATCATCCTATTAAGTTTCAACATTCTGGGTCAAGTGGTTCTCTAGTTATTGATCGGAAATGGTTTTCCATTTTCAGGACCCTGTGACCTTGACCTTTGATGGAGTGACCCCAAAATCAATAGGGGACAATTACTCTTTATGACCAATCATCCTATGAAGTTTCAACATTCTGGGTCAAGTGGTTCTCTAGTTATTGATTGGAAATGGTTTTCAATGTTCAGGCCCCTGTGACCTTGACCTTTGACAGAGTGACCCCAAAATCAATAGGGGTCATCTACTCTTCATGACCAATCATCCTATGAAGTTTCAACATTCTGGGTCAAGTGGTTCTCTAGTTATTGATTGGAAATGGTTTTCAATGTTCAGGCCCCTGTGACCTTGACCTTTAATGGAGTGATCCCAAAATCAATAGGGGTCATCTACTCTTCATGACCAATCATCCTATGAAGTTTCAACATTCAGGGTCAAGTGGTTCTCTAGTTATTGATCAGAAATGGTTTTCAATGTTCAGGCCTATGTGACCTTGACCTTTGACAGAGTGACCCCAAAATCAATAGGGGTCATCTACTCTTCATGACCAATCATCCTATGAAGTTTCAACATTCAGGTTCAAGTGGTTCTCTAGTTATTGATCGGAAATGGTTTTCAATGTTCAGGCCCCTGTGACCTTGACCTTTGACGGAGTGACCCCAAAAACATTAGGGGTCGTCTACTCCAGCAGCCCTACAACCCTATGAAGTTTGAAGGTTCTAGGTCAAATGGTTCTCCAGTTATTGCTCGGAAATGAAGTGTGACGTACGGACGGACGGACAGGGCAAAAACAATATGTCTCCCCCAGGAGACATAACTACCTTATTTTTGTAAAATGATTAACACTAATTTAGATACATCAATAACTATTACATGTATATTAATGTAAGGACCTACCCCACTTTGTGGTAGTTGCACATCCTTATTAATCAGGATACCGGTTTACTTAGTAATATAACTGGCATTTGCATAACAACATCTCTCTTGATAAAGCATGCAGATACAAGTGTATGTCGCGATTAACTCCAGATGCGTTGAAATAGATACCTGGTGCAACCTCTTTGGGTGCCTCGATATTGGACAATCACTGTAGGTGCGTCATTATAGATCATATACCTTGGGCGAACCTTGACGGTCTCTTATTAGTCTAGGATGCAGTTGTTTCTCCGGGACCGTCGCTCCCTATATATAATGCGTATACACACACAGCCATGTGCATGACTGGCATAGATATGCATTGTACCAAATAGTTGTAATTTACTTCGCGTGAGGGTTAATGGGTACTGGACCACTAATTGTTATATGATGACCTCTTTGCAGTGTGTCTTTGCATCATATAACTTAGATACACACATGATCATTTGTGGTACAATGACCAGTGTATATACAAGTACTTTCTCAACTCTCCCAGCCGCTCACTTTGAAAAGCGCAAAGAACATCTGTGTAAATCTTCAAACGACTTTAATAATTGACATGTGTATTATGCATGGTGTGCAAGCTCATCATATCAGTCAGTTTACAGTGCAATTCATATCATCAAAAACAGTAACAGAGCGAGTGCATCTAGTGAACTATCAAATTTATACATAACATCTAGTATAAAAGTGCACATAACATCTAGTATAAAAGTGTACAACGACGGACCGAGCCTATGCAATGGGTTCTTCTTCTCAAGTTATGGAACGGTTACATGGAAATTCTTTGAATGGCAATATGGTAAACAGAATACTTTTCGTAAAGATGAATATGTATACGAAGTCCAATGCACCTCCTAGGTTTCGCCATTACGTGGTAATTTAGACAAGGCATACCACAAGGTTCAGTTTTCTCTTCTATGCTGTTGTGTTACTTGCTATACATAATAAACACAATGTTCTCCAACAGTAATTATGATAGTAAGCTAGTACTCGTTATACCTTGAACTGAAAGATAGTTATGTGCCAAAGTAGGTAAGATTTAACAGCTGTTTAAGCCTTGTTGTTGTTATTCTCAAGTTTTTACAGTTGAGAAGAAGATACCCGAATGAAAGACGGGGACCTGTATATATAACCTTCTAGACTATACCACGTGACTAAATTATCCAATCATAAGACGGGCTTTCAACAGGGTAATGTTATCCGTCCAAGAGAGAAATACTGCATTGTGCTGCTAAAATTACATATAAATATAGACTCTGACATTTTACAGCGGGCTTTTATGAAAAGCCTGAACATATTTAACAAATCAAGTTAAAAATCATGCAAATGATTAAAAGCTCGAGCTAAACCTTAATAGCGTACTAAAATAGCAGACGAAATTTACTACTCCGAACATGATATAGTCCTTGTATGTAAAACAATGAATACATCAATATAACAAATGCTTTAACATAAATATGAATTCCTGAAAGTTTTATGTTAAACAGAGACATATTCACAAAAAGCCGGTATACAAAACATAAAAATAGTTCCAAAGTTGATCCGCCGCCATTTTACAAACATTGAAATGGACGCTTGGCACACTTGTAGAAAATGTCTAACTGGCTCCGTAGTCTGGCACTTCATGGTTAAAATCATGTTGTCAGTCTGTTCTAGAATGATTTGAACATTAGCTCATCTTAGGAATATCGATTACACTATTTACTTTAAGAGTTATTCACCTTTAAAAGTACTCTCTTCAAAGGAGAATTTAGACTGAAATTGCATAGTTAGTTTTCACGGAGAATTCAGTTCTCGAATAGTTAATTTCGGCACAGTTAAAAGGCTTCCACTTACAACACACTAACATGACACGATTCACAGTGCATAGAAGTAAGTTTCTGCTTATAGATTTTATTTACGTGTATTTTAGAGTGGATTGTCACATGATTTCATGGCAGTGTTTATGTAATTTGTAAAAGGGGGTGGGGGGCATTCCCTTACATTAACATCAATAAAATTGATACAAACAATTCAGTCATCGGATAATCTTAAATATATACCAAATATAATGTTTTACTACTTTTTATCAAGTCTTACATTTTTGACCACTTGGAATGTCTGAAGGAATTCTTCATTAATGGCAAGACTTCTTCTCTCAATATCGCTGCGAAGGTTCCTCCTTGTTCTGAGACTGTTTTCCCCAAAGAAGGTCGACAGGGCTTTAAGAGCCTCCAACATATCCTACAAAATGAATAAAAATATCAAACAACAGAGCAATATTGGCCCTAAAGATGCTCATCTATCCATGACCTTCTGACCTTAAATACGAGGGCTGGTCTAGAATTAAGTCACTGTCCACTGCACAATTATTCTTTTTTATATTATTATACAAATTATATCAAGAAGTATGGCTGTACAGGTAAATACAATTTTCTAGGGCTCAGGGGTGGTATAGTACGTCATCAACAGGTGCGCGCAACACTTCCCGATGCGGCTTTTTTGTGTCAAAACATCTCGATTCGGTGAGTAAACTTGCGATTATTACATTGATAACTAATAGATTCGGAAATGACATATAGTCAAAAGTACCCGCACATGCGTCTAGTTTATCATTTACGTTTGCATTTTTCAAGAAAGTCTTCCATTTAAGAGAACATTCGTGCACAATGCACTTCATGGAAACACTTCCCTATTCACCACACCATATTATGTCGCATAACATGAGTTTACATGCATTTCTGATAAATCCAAGCATTGACGGGTGTTCTTTTATGGTAAACAGATGTCAGTGATACCTTGATTAGTCATTGGAATCTAAACTCTAAAAAATCAGTAAACTAAAATTTCGCCTCCCCGGTTGACCAACTGAATTGATATCCTTCCCGGCTCACCAATTTCTAGTATGACTAACATCGGGCTGGTGCTCATGTAAATGTGATCGCTTGCCTGGAAGTTCTATTAATTCGAATAACTAATTGTTAGAGTGCTTGCACTAGATGGTCCGTAAACTTCATTTAAGCATTTGCAGATAATATTGAAACAAGAGCTGTCTCCATAGGATGACACATGCCCCCGATGGCACTTTGAATGAATAGTTATGGTCGATGTTAGAGTTTAGAACCTTTGACCTACGGAGCTGGGTCTTGCGTGCAACACGTTGTCTTACTGTGTCACACATTCATGCATAGTTATTTTAAAATCCATGCATGAATGACAAAGATA